>NC_089517.1:25298464-25435964 GCF_963924715.1 Thunnus thynnus | reverse complement strand
CGCAGAGATGATGCACCTCAATCAACCAATTAGGTCATCAAGGGGATTTCTCATCACAAAAACAGGCTCACTGCCATGTCCAAATGATGGGTTGCTGACGCGCAAACACACATTCACACAAACACAGCCACGATCCTCGTCTGGCTTCAAACTCAAGAGACACTGATCAACAGAAATACACATGCATGTGTGCACGCACACTTGCATACACACCGCCCCCCTGGAAACACAAGCAGACACATGAACACAACTCAAATACACACGTGGCCCCTACTCATTATAGGTCCACTGATCAAAAAGAATGATGCTCCCTGTAACTATCTACCAGAGGAGGATGGAGAGAAAAGAGGAATTTGGACAAAAGGCGGCCCATTGCGGCTCGGCGGCGGTGCAGACCGGCAGCTCATGGTGGCAGCCCCCTCTGTTTACTAGTGGCTAATTAATTCGCCACATATGCTGAGAACATCTGTCGCTAGTGACCTGCCGGGAGAGCAGAGGACGCACTGCTGCGACGGCCTGCCCCCCCCCCACTCTCATTAGCACACACACATACGGTTTCACGTTTCACACACACATACACACACATACGCAAAAAGAGGGACACATACATTCTGTACACATAGACATATAGGCAAATGTATGCACACATGTGCAGACACACATAGCTTAACATACAAAGACATACATAGGCGTGTGTTGAGACACACAAACTATCAATTCAGGATTCATCTAAGTTCTTTCCCCACAAGATATTAGAGATTCAAAGAGTTGAACAATTAATAATTAATAATAATTTAATAACAATTTTTTTTTTTTAAACATGCTGATTTGGTACAGTTTTCTACAATATCAGTGTTTACTAAAAATTCTAAAATGTCTGCTTCATTTAATCAGGAATGACTATAATGTACTTAATCACAGATTATGGGAAAAGCTCAACATTGTTCATTGTTATATATATATTCATGTGTGTGTGTGTGTGTGTGTGTGTGTGTGTGTGTGCGTGTGTGTGTGTGTGTGTGTATGTGTGTATACACACACACACATATATGTATATATATACATATATATACATACAAATAAAATCCATAGTTCACCAAACAAAAATATAATATTTGTATTTAAAGGTGTTCATCAAGCTGTCAACTTTTGTCGTCAAGTGAAAAAGCTGTCTTATGTGGGCACATGTTTAGTGTAAAGCCAGATTCAAGCACTTTCATGATGCCCAAAGTTTTCTGTAGTTTTATTGAATTTACTAATAAAAATCTAAATAGATAAAAAAGTTGTAGAAAGATAGAAAGATAGTTGAAAACTATATGTATTTCAATATCTTTTTATAATCTAAATTCTCACATGAGTTTCTGTCTTGTCAGTTTTTGTGAGTTGTAGCCGAGTTGTAGCAAGCTACGCAGTAAACACACACTCTGATACTGAAACCATATATTCATACAAGCTACAGTGTGTGAGTGTGTTAAGCTGTAAAACTGTTTAATTTCTTTGTTTACCCACTTTAAAGACACAAACAAATAACAAATACCAATCAAGACCATAGTCAGATTGAGCAAACTAAAAGATGGAGGAAAGAGGGATCTAAGATGAAAATTATATGTAGTATGTATATGCTATTGGTAAAATAATGTAAAAAAAACTGATATTCTAATATAATGTGGAACCACATCATGGTTTGAATCATTGCAGGTGTCAGTAAATTTGTGTTTATTAGTATCTGTATACAAACAATGTGTATTTAAATCTGCAGTTCGGCACCCAAGCAGTATGAAATCCAAAACAGCTTATTCCACACCTATAGTCAAATTTAGCACACTTTTTGTCTGCCACTCTGTCCTTCATGCCGCGCTGTGCCGAAGCCAAACTTGGCGAAATAAAAAAGTGAAGCTCTGCGAGTGTGCAAACCGCAGCACCAGCAGAAAAACTCCCACCAGCCAATCAGATTCATTAACCTCCGCTATCCCAAAATCCCCTGGGGGGACCTACAGAGACAAAGACAAACTCTCTCCCCCTTGTGTCCTGTGTCTCCCCCTCTCTCTCCCACCTTTCCCCCTCCCACGCACCATAACACCCACCCAGCCATCCCCTGATCCCCCCGCCCCCCAGCCCACTTCAGTTACATGAGGTGTAACCAACAGAGCACAATTTACAAAGTACAGCTCTCCTCTTGCCACAACATCTAAAAGCCTGAGAACCATCATTATGGGCCGCTTTTTGCGAAGTTTCCCACAATTAAATCACTGTGATTCTGGAAATTACTGCAAGTCTTAGTTCTAATAATCCAACATCAAGGTGTACCGATGGTTGCCACGTGGTTCAGCCGAGTTGATTTGGGTTGTTACAGAATTTAGATTGAAGCAACTGATAGCTGAAACTTTATGCAATTACCATTTCCATATCAAGATATTTTAATTTCATAAAGTGTATATAAATCCATAAACAAATAATTTTATTTTAATTTACATAGATACATAATTCCATAGTAGGACAAAATAAAATGTGGGTTTTTTTTCGCAGGGTGGCTCAAAGCAGCATTCATATTGTGTGATACTAAAGTTTCCAATCAAAATACAGGATACCAGTGATCATAATAATAACAATAAATTGTGCCATACACAAAAATATAAAATCTAGGTGGACCACATTGACTGGCTGCCATTCTTTTTTTTTTTTTTTAAATGAAAGGCAAATATAAGCTAGATACAAGACTTCATTGTTGCTATAGCACTCATGATTCAGCCTCTAAGTCAGCCATCCCATCAGTCAACTAGTCATTCATCCAACAATCACTCAGTCAGTCAGTAGGTCACTGAAGTTGTCAACTCACTTGTCCTTGTTAATCTTTTGGGGAATCAATTAAAGCATTGTGCTTGTTGAGTTTCCTCACCTTCAGCATCACTGGAGGCCCCTGATACAGCCAGCCAGTCAGTAAACCAATCAGTCAGTCAACTACTCTTGCCGTAACTCAGTCAACCGACCAGTGAACAAGTCAACAAGTCAGCCACTCAGTGAAGCAGCCACCCAGCCAGTGAGCCCCCCACCTGTCCCTGCTAATTTGGTGAGGAATCAATTAAGGCTGTGTTTGCTGAGTTCTCCTTGCCTTCAGCTCATCTGCTCCTCTCTAATGCAATTGTCCTGTGTGCTGCGTGCAGAGCGGCATAATAAAGTGATAAGGCTAATCAGGTTGGCTGCTCCTCTCCTCTCCCCATACGCACACTACACTTATTCTATTAGATGTGTAATGAGATTCTGCACTCCATCAACACGATGCCGCTACGTGTGTGTGTGTGCATGTGAAAATGTGTGTGTGTGAAAGTATGAAAGTGTGTGTGTGTGTGTGTGTGTATGTGTTTGAGCGAGAGAGCTTCTGTTCTTGCAGAGGAAATTTGCTCCATTTACATTCTATCATTAGCTTGAAACAAATGTGCCCTTGAGCTTAGCGCCCCTGTCTCTCTCGGCTGCAAACACTTTACTTTGGCAGGCGATCATAGTAACATGCGCGTGCACACACACAGACGCACTCTTGAGTAAGACACTTCAGCATATAATCGAATATAGAAATGCACAAACACACACTTAAATAGAACTAACGGCACAAAGTATTACTCAAATGAATGTGTAATGCTGCATGTGCGGGTGTGAGATCATTAGCTTAGGAATCATCTTACTTTTCATGATGTAAACACGCATGTAAGCAAATACACACACACACACACACACACACACACACACACTTTCACTTCTAACCATCCATTCATACCTTCATTTATCCATCTATCCAACAACCACGTCTTACCACTTTCATACACACAAACCAGTCCATTCAACCAACCCCCAATTGACACCCATATCTGGGCACACACACGTGCACACGCGCGTATACACACACTCACACCCCCCCATCCAGACAAGCAGAGAGAGTGATGGTCGGGTAGATGTAGAGGACACAGGGCTCTGTGATGTGTAGAACAGTTCTGGTCAATGGGCCAGATAATGAGTTGCCATAAACAGCAGCAGTCTTCCACTGTCCAGCTCAGCTCATTACCGTAGCTAGCATATGTAATCAGTGTGTTGCTGGGGCGTGTCTTAATGTACTCTACTCTGCTGTTTCTCAAAGACAGGGTTGGGCCCACAGGGTGGGTCACGAGAAGGTAAAAATGGATCAGTGGATCATCCTCAGGAAACATTAGTGATTGGTATTCAAAGCTGCCAACGGTGTCCGAGTTATGAGGCCTAAGTCTCCTCAGTTCCTATCAATTCCAACTAAAAATGTGTTACTTTTATAAAACAAAATGAAGAATGAAAAACAGTTTTGAAACATGAAGTCAATATGTTTTTCATTTCAAGCAATACATAAAGCACAGGCTTGTATGTTCCCTCATTTGTGCTTTACTTCATTAACATAAATCAGTGGGAGGACAAAACAACAGAGGGTATACAGTATATGGGTATTTTGGAGGCCAGAAAGCTGTCACAGAGACATAATTAGAAAACACGCACACACTCTCACACACATACAAACACAATATCAAGCTGTGCACATCCTCATTAACTCCTCGAGTATGATAAAACACGATTCTCTCTCATCCCACCCAAGATTCCATAAAGAGGAGATAGTATTTCAAGCTGCCGACACTAAATCTCTAATTATAACTTTATTTGAAGAAAACAAGGGAGCACTTAATAAGCAAATGAGAGTGATAATAACTTGGAATATGGATTGGACCTAACAGACTAGATTATAGGGGTGAACCCCCGCTGAGAAAGAGACAGAGAGAGAGAGTGAGAGAGAGAGAGAGAGACTTGTAAATAATGTGACAGAAACGAGTAAATTATGAGGCTAAATACTCAAAGCAGTAATTATGTCTTTCTTTGAATAGACAGAGATGAGTGGGTGTGAGGATGATCGGATAAAAAAAGTTAACCGCCTTCCTGATTTTCCCCCCTTCTTTCTCATTTGCTCACATTCACACAACTCAGACACTCATTCTGCGTCTCTGTTCTATTTCTGTCTGGAGTTTTGCATCGTGTTTTTGTTCACCCAGATTTTAAAAAGTAAAGTAAAGCAGTTAAGTGTATTCAAATGGTGTTTATTTAAACCCATTATGATTTTATACATGAAGTTCAGTTTACTCATTTGGAGAAGCACTACGCAGACTGTCTTATGTTTTCTGTGGCTCTGTAGGAGCTTTAAGTCTGAAAAAATAACCCTGGTTAGCTCACAGTGATGTCATAAGAGTTATCTTTGTTTGGGCTTGGAAACTTAAAATCTTTAACAGAAAGCCTGCAGAAAAAGTGTGGGTGTGGAATTTGAAAGACAGGCGTACACAAAAAAAAAAAGCTATTGAGTTGCATTATGGGAAGTGTAGGATCCAGTGTTTTTAGAGATAGAGACTAAAAGTCAGGCTATGTCTGCCTGTGCTGCATGAATTTTGACCATTCCCTTTTAAATCTGTCTCTTGCACGTCCTCCAACTGTATGTACATGGAACCCCTTAAGAAACGGCAATACTAGAACATTTCCAACCACAAATTTCAATACTTTTTTTTTGTAATTCTAATAGCTAATGTTAATATACATAATATACCACACAACACCTCATATAGATCATCATCATATAGATAAAGCAATTATTAAATGAAGACAAGCAAAAAGAATTACATTCTTATGGTGTCAGTATTCTTAATGCTAGTTTTGACACTTTTGACACTTTTGATCAATCTGTCTCTAAAAACCACCCAGGCTGTTTAATAGTAATACTTTTTTTTCATTTTATTTTATTTATACAGCACTTTTAAAAGGCATTCAAAGATACTTAATAGTGAATTGTGATTCATTCCGATAGTCTGACAAAAAAGCAAAGGCCTCAAACCCACAACATCATTTAATAATGGTATGTGTCTTAACCCACTGAGCTGTCTGAAAGAGTAAAAATTCTATCTAATCTTCTGGCATAAGTCATGCTAGTTGTAGTTATGAATCTGTGGCACAGTTATGTCTTTTCAACCCCAATTTAACACACCACCCCAGCTTTCACCAAGCTCTCTCTCTCTTTCCCTCTGTCTATCATACTCTCTCTCTTTCTCTCTGTAACCTGTTTTATTCCCCTCCATCTTCCGTCTGTTTCTACACTGTTCCCAAATCTCTTTAGATTTGTCTTGAGCTACAGGATATGAAATTGACTTGTAAAGAGGAGACAAGTATTCACAGAGGGTTTTGCCATTCAAGGTTGATTTCATTTTATTTGCTATCAGGGCTGTCTGTCTGTTTGTTTGCATGTTAAAGATATGAGAAAAGTGTGTGTGTGTGTGCATGTGTGTGTGTCTGTGTGTGTGTTTGTGCATGTGTGTGTGTCTGTGTGTGTCTGTTGCTCTGTGCTTTGTGTCTTTGCCATTCAGCCAGCTGTACATATGTCACACAATCTCACTTTCTATACATGGTTATATTTGACATATGCTTAACAGGGGCCTGGGGAATAGCTCGCAGCGTTGTGTGCTTATGTAAGTGTGTGTATGTGTGCGTGTGTGTCCCTGAGCAGCAGCCTGTGCTCTTGTACCAATCCAGTGAAGTTGTCTGGGTGTCTGAGAATGACAGCTTCATTATCTTGTATGAAAGTGGGACAAATGGAGGCTTGTCTCTCTATCACTCGGAGTGTAAGTATGGAGAGCTGTGGAGAGCTGAAAAACATAAACTTTAACACACACACACACACACACACACACACACACACACACACACACAGCAGGACAGACAGGTAAACTCCCTCCTTTTTTCTGGCTTTTTTCATGTCTCAGGCCTTTCTCTCCAATCCCTCATCTCTCTCACACTCTCTCTCCTCATGGGTGTGTGTGTGTGTGTTGGCAGCTGGGACCGGTAAGTGATGACTGTGTCTAAATGTTGATCACTGGGAGATGCTCTGTTGTTCTGAAATGAGGTGGTAGGGGAGATATGTGTGTGCGTGTTTTGGGGGGTTGCTGGCAGATGTCAAACAGTTGAAGCCTCACACAGACGTGCTGACAACTCTCTTAGTAACTGGGCATCATAGGGGGGTAAGACAGGTGTGTGTGTGAGAGAGAGAGGGAAACAGACGTGACCTACCCCCCTCCATCCCTTCCCATCTGCATCCTGACATCTGACAGGGGCATCACACCAGGCCAATCCGTGTGTGTGTGTGTGTGTGTGTGTGTGTGTGTGTGTGTGTGTGTGTGTGTGTGTGTGTGTGTAGCTGTGTGTGTGGGGTGCATCATATCCAGTAGAAAGGTAATAGTATGTAAATGACCTCACATATGTCATCCATGAAAAGCTGTGGATGGACACACACACATTTTTCATTCTCTATTACACACACACACTTTATGCCCTCAGGGTTGGGGGGTCTCGGCCCCTGTCTGATTTCTTTGGGTCAGTTTCTCACACTTCTGACAGGGTCACACACCTCTCCTCTCATTATTAACCTGCAGTAAAACGACCACGCAGCCAAACATTGAGTGTGTATGTTGGTGTGTGTGAGTGATTTAGAGAGAGAGACAGGGAGAGTGTGTGTGAAGAGGAAAAAAAAATGACAAACTGTTCATGTGTACGCGGGAGGGAGATTGAGACAGAGAGAGAAACTGAGGTGTGTGTAGAGAGACAGATAGAAAGAGAGTCACTCTGTAATATGTGTGTGTGTGTGTGTGAGTGTGTGTGTGCGTGTGTGTGTGTGTGTGTCCTCGGGGCATTACCTATCACATTAGCAATATGACAGACTGCCCAGCCTCCTCTCTCATTTCCTGTCAATCAACCACAGTACATCACATTCAGCCAACAATACCTCACTTGAAAGAGGAAAACCACCCAATTACAGTTTTAACATGCTGCTCCTGTGCTTTAGGACAGTTTAATGTATATCTGTGAACATTCAGCACCATTTAGTAGCCTTTACCCTCACGGTTCCCATCTGCAGCCATTTCCCGGCAGCTATTTCCAGTCCCATATACTGTAGACAGCTTTCACTTTAATTTGGCTGTAATATTATGCAAAATTGCCACAAGGGAGAAAAAGAATAAGTATTTTTGTGAAAAATAATGGATGCAGTGAATGTATAGTGAGACTTGTGCACAGAGTGCAGACTGATATATTGCAACACAGGAATAACAGAGACAAGAGGGATCAAAGTGACATGAAAACATAATTCAGAAAGGATAGAAAGGAGGAGTGCATGCGTCGACATGCATGCCCAGAACTTTACTTTTTGCTCCCATGATTCACAGTATGCTGTTAGATTTATAAGAAATTAAATCCCCTCTAAATTCAATCACAGTTACTGACAGGATTATAGTGTCTGTGTGTGTGAGTGTGTGTGTGTCTGTCTGTGTGTGTGTGTGTGTTTTTCTGAGGTGACAGGTGATGAGAGAGTCCTGCGCTGTGGTCACTGCTGATACACAATAGGATTATGACCAACACCTACCTGTGCATGTTTGTGTGTGTGTGTGTACGTGTGTGTGCGTGTGTGTATGTGTGCGTGTGTGTGTGTGTGTGTGTGTGTGTGTGTGTGTGTGTATGTGTGTGCAAGCAGAGCAGTGCAAGTGACCAACGGGAGAGGCTCCTGAATGATAAACAGTGACTACATCTGTCTTTGTTCTCTCTCTTTCTTTGTCTTTAACTATCACTCCATCTATCTCCCCAACCATCTGGACCCTCTGTCTAACCCTCACCCCCCGGCCCTAACACACACACACACACACACACACACAACACACACATTTATACACACATGTTGACTATTTCACGTGTACATGTGTAAATTTTCAACATATCCACAGAAGTTATGAAATATGGCTGAAAGACATTGTGTGTGAGTGTGTGTGTATGTGTGTGTCATGCATGTACGTACATTGAGTGTGTGCAAAGCAAGTTGGATAAAGTGCAGTTATACAGTGGTGCACATATAGCAGTCTTCTTTCTGTCCCCTTGTTTTCTCTCTGCTCTCATACACACACAAGATTTTAAGAAAAAAAATCCCAGTGTGTGTCTGATGTGTTTTTATACATACATGTGAAGTTCTGTCAGACTCTCATTTTATTGTCATAAAGACAATATCTGCACATGTGCGAACGTGTAGCAATGTGTGTGTGTGTGTGTGTGTGTGTCTGTGGCCCCCCAGGCTCACTCCATCAACCTCCCTTCACCACCAGCTGTCTCCCCTCATTTACATACTCTCTCCTCCCACTAATGGAATTAGCCACAAGTTTCCTGAGGTGAGGCAAAACACACACGTAGACACAGACCTATAGACACAAGTATGTGTATTGTATGTGTGTGTATATGTACAAGATATTTTGGTGGTGATGTGCGTGTGTGTGTGTGTTGGGGATGGACTGTGAAGGTCAGTCAGAAGACACAAAGATTACTGCTCAGTCCAAAACTACTCTGCCACAACAATTAAACACTAAAACAGGTGATCATCAGTGCTTCCCTACTCAGCAAAGCCATGACATCAGTCAGTGTAGACATATCAGAGATGAGCAAAAAAAAACAAAAAAAAAAGCAAATCAGTAGCCCGTAAGTCAGCCAGTCGGTGAGTCAAAAGCCAGCCAGACATGAAATAAGCCTGTTTAACTCTGAAAATGCCTTTAACACCTTTAATATGCGATACACAAGTTACTTCATTTTTAGACTTCACCGTCTCTCTGTTGAAGCTCCAGTTCAAAACTCTGTTGCCTTCCTACCTTCAATCCATGGTAGAAACACAGTGGTATGACCATTACACCTCTTTGCCTCTGGATCACAGGCTGCCCCGTCACTCCCTTGCAGTCACTCATCACAGTCAAGGCTCTTGTCTGTTCTGGCTCTACAGTGGTGGGCTGAACTCCGCACTAATGCCAGCACAGCACAGTCTCTGTCTTATCTTCAGCAGCAGACTGAAAACCCACCTGTTCAGACTACACCTAAACATGCCACAGAAGCCCTGGCTAACATCTAAAACAACAACAACAACAAAAGCTCTCAGTAGTTGTACTGTAGCACTGAACCCACTCTCAGCTGTTTTTTGGAAACTAACTACATATTTGGAGGTTGAATGCACTCATTGGCCTTTTTCATAGGGGACATTATAGGAAAAGCACAGGAGTACTTAATAAAATTAATAATGGCTGAATTGAATTGAATTCCATTTAGCTGATTCAGTTTCAGGGTCCTGGTGTGGTGCATGCTGGCTCGCTGTCATGACTTACTGGGACACTTGAACAGTACAGAGCCATTATTAATCTTATTAGTAACACCTGTACTATCATAAGTCAATATGAAAAAAGGCCCATTGTAAGTCGCTTTGGACAAAAGTGTCCGTCAAATGAAGGTAATGTAATGCAGCTTGACTTGCTGTCAACTTTCATGACCCCTAGTATTTTTAGGTTTACTTCAATCATGTGGCAGTACTATTATGTCTAACAATTAATGTGTACATGGTCTCTGATTCAGTGAAAATAATTCCTTTACGTAAAAATGTGAATATACATGTGTGTCCACAGATTGGATGAGTGAATCCTTGGTGGCTAAACAATTGTGACACATGCATAACAGGGGGCAGGGGGATACTCTCATGATAGAGGTGAATGTGAAGTGATCCAGACCCAGGATTGAAACTTTTCTTCCCACTCCTTTCCTCTTTTCTTTCCTTACCATGACCTTGAGAAAGTTTCACAGGTCCCAGTCAGCGTATTCCCCCAGCCTTGTTTCTCCCTCTCTATACTCTCTCTTCTGACCCTCTCCACCATCAGTGCTCGGTTTCCTTTTGTTTTGTCCTCCATCTCTCTGTCAGCAGGTCCCGTCCATCAATACAGAACTGTCAGTCATTGGAGTGACAATTGGCAGCTGTCGATACAGCGTAGAGGGCCGCCAGTCTGTATATAGGCTTCAACTCCTAAAATGCTATCAGCTGCCAATACATGAACACACACACACACACACAAACATACACATGCACGGCTTTGCACACACTGAGGCACAAAAACACACACATACTTTATTCTCTATGCATCCACATCACACTTGATCATCGCTGATGCAGGAAAATTTGGTTTGGTGGCAATGAGATCAGATCAGATGGGGAAACAAAGAACCACCTTCTGACTATTCAGTCTTTGGCGGCACACACACGTGCACACACACATTATTGTACTGATGAAGGTCTTTGACACAGACTGGAGTCACCGACACATGGCTCCCCCTACTGGAGACCTATAAGACCTTTGGCAATGACACGTCAGTCCCTGGTTACACTGTAGCACATTAACATTTATTAATTGATTCAATCATCCATCTATTCATTTAATCACTCCTCCCTCTCTCTGTCATCCCTTTCCCCTTACTTTATCATACTCTTCCTTCTTTCCCTCCTGCAGTGCCCTCTTATTCATTTACTTCCTAAACTCATACCCTTCCTTAGTCTCTCCTCTCTCACCTTTCTACATTTTGCTTCCTTCCTTTTGTCCTCTCTCCTTTCTTTTTCCATGCTTGTGTTCCTCATTTCTTTTTTTCATGTCCTTAATGTCCTTTGAAACCCAGCCCTGCAATACCACAGATACTTCATAATTTAGGTGAAAAATGTTCAGTGTGTTTGGCTAAAACCACACCCACAAAGTCTTGATGAATTTTTCACTGTTAAACTCTTATAAAATGATACCTAAGATGTTTTTTAAACTTTGATGTTGTTTTTTTAATCATGAATATGTAATAATGTTATAGAGAAACACTCATTTTTAATATACAGTAGAATAATCAAACAATCCCTTAATTAAATACATTTCTTAAACAGTTGTGACAAAGATATGAGCTGAGTGGTACATTTTATCATTAAAAATAAACTTGTCAGTGCTCTGTGCTAGAATGTAATGATGACATTGTTTCTAAACTACCTCAAATTTCTTGATAGTTATCAATCAACATATACGCAGATACCAACACATCTGTGATAACCTAATAACCACCTATCAATATATCGGCCTGGCCAATTTAATGGCTGGGTGAGCATATTAATTGTATCCAATGACAGATTATTACCGACAATGTGTGCTCCCTTTTCGTTTTCCTTTAAATGAAGTGTTTCAAATTATATTGATACGTGTCTTTCCCCATTGCACTTCTTTTTAGTGATGTTGCTGGTTTTCCGGATAATAATTACCTGCAATTGTTAACGTTTGGAAAAGATCATGGTCTTGGTTTAATACAGAAAAAAAGTCCACAGTGACCTGAAGCACCTCGACCCCCTCCCCACAACTACAGAGTGACATGTAAATTTAGCGCTTAACTTATTCAAAAAATCATTGCATAGTCTAAACAGCAATTACATTTGTTAAAGCAATGTAATATTAGTATATAAACGTAATTCCTAGGCTACAGGGTTGCCATGTAAACACTATAAAAACAGTCCTGTTTCTGCTTAAAACCAACAGAACAGTAAAACCAGGTTGAAACACACAGAAGAGGAAACACACAGGAGAGCAGATGAAAAGATTTTACTGACAGGAACTGGGAGGGGACATGCTTTCTCTCCTTTACGCACATGACGTCCATCCGTATGAGAAATGTGATTACAAATGAGAGTGTGAGTGAGAGAGCGGAGTGCCACAGCTGGCATGGCATCTGGCTTGGCATATCGTTGCCCAGCCTCGCCCGCTGCCTGTGCGCTCTAATGTGGCTGTCGACAAGCCCATTAAGAAGCCATTACTAAATGCTCTGTCTCTGCTCGTCTTCCATGCCTTATAGCACAGGCCCGGGGGAATGCCTGCAACATGGAGGAGAGGGAGAGTAGAGTGAAGAGACAGAGAGAGAGAGGAAAGAAAGGAAAAGTAGGTGGTGGCAAGGGCATAGGTTTGGTTTTAACTTTGATAGGGACATTTTTGTCAGACGGCTAAAATAAGTGTGTATATGTACTTGCTCTCTATCACTTTTTTCTCCTTCATAGGCACATATGTGCACACACATAAAGACCCTGACTCTGCAAAATGTTAACTTTACGGAACACGCACTTGCTGACTTGCCTGAAACTGGACTTTCTCTGATTTTTAAATTTTATTTTATTGATAGACTACCTAACTACAAATCTGAGACCAAAATTAATATTTTAAAATAATATATGATAGACTGTCCCAATAAATATTACAATAAAATAAATGTATAGAAACCTGTAGGTAATGTGCTGCTTTGTTTATACAAACTCGCTGCTGTAAAGGTTTTCAAGCCTCACCTGAGATTCTGTCCAGTTCAGTTTGTGGATTTGGACGACACAACTCAAGAGTCTCATGACAGATGCGCAGTGATGCTCAAACTTATCTTTAAATCATCTAAAAGCTTCTATTTGTATTATTTTTCATTCAGCTCCTGAGCTTATGGTTAGATATTTCACTATGACATCAGAGCTCACCTGAGTGGCTGCAGCTCACCTGTCTGTGTGTCTCTGTGCTGCTCAGGCTGCTGCTGACAGGATTTTCATAAATTGATGCCTGACAGTCACAAACAGATCAGTTGGACAAGCTGTGGCTAATTTAGCTTATAAATAATGTTCATGTCTTAATGACATATGGAATAATAACTCTTGATCCATTCATGGAAAAGGGGAGAGATGGCATTAAATAGTAAATATTTCTCCCACTAATTCCAAAGATTAATATTTGGATTGATTACAGAACCTTCTTATTAACTAAGCTCAACTGTTACTGACACTTTGGCTTTTCTTTAAAAAGGACCAGATGTCTTAATTTGCTTTTGGGAGGAATTTTCACCAACAGTAATAAAGTTGTTTAATTAAACAGCATGTCTGAGAAATAATCACAAATTAACTAACAACACCTAACACCTGAAATTAAATATAATATCAAATCATCTTAGTTTTGTCCAGTGAAGTTGTTTTCAATTCTGTGATGTTTGGAGCATTTTAACTATAAATGCTAAACACTTCAGATTCTCCACCTTACCAACTCCACTACTGCTGCTGCCAGTCAACTGCTGCTAGTCAACAATGTCTACAGCTTGAAGTTGAGGGTTGCCAGATCATCAGGTCAAGCATCCCACATATCCTGCTGTTTCACTCTTTATCATAATAGCGTACTTTTATGCAGAAAACACACAAACCTGGCAACTCTGCAGAGATCTTACCATGAACATTACGTGGAGTTAAAACAGCTAGATTGTTTGAAATCGGTAAAAATATTGGTAGGGACAATCCAGCAACACCTTGATATTGAAATCTTGAAATCTACACCCATGGGTGGTGGGAGGAATGGAGACATAGAAGTTAGCGGTGGAGAATTACAATAGCGACAAGAATTTTGTGTCTTCTGTAATGGTGTCTGTGCCTGCGCTAGAGACAGACAGTGATGGGGAGTAGAGACTCTGAACTCACTTTTTACTTCACCATCAGAACAGACAACTAGGTGAGGAAGTTCTGCCTCAGGGCCTTAGACGAAGAGGTGTCATGTGAAGTCTTCTTTATCAGACGTAGAAGTAAAAGTAAAAGTAAAAGTAAAGTTCAGTGCTAGTCTAAATATTTTATACTCTAATTTAAAATACATCTTTCAAAAGGTTTCAGAAAAAATGGAGGATGATGTACGTCTGTGGAAGTTATTTTCTTAGAGCTGAAATGATTAGTTGTTTAATCGATTACGTGATCGACAGATAATTATTTAGCATCAATTTTGATTTTGAGCTGTATTGATTAAAATAGAAGCATATCTATCCCGTGCATGAGAGGGACAACTGAAAAATGCAGCTGAAACTACTCCTGTGCAAGGTACAACAGATTTGAGACACAACAAGCAGCCAACAGTTCATTCTGATTATATTCTGTACATTGTGATGTAATATGTGTGTTAATATACAGTATGCGGTGGCTGTTGGTGAATTGCATGTCAGAACGTTGTGCATTGCTGCCACTATGACTGCCTGAAGGCACACAGACTGTCTCTTAGAGTGGGTCACCAGATTGGAATTACCACCAGGATAGTTCACTGCTGCTCAACATGTTTTGCATGTCTATAAATCCACAAGTAAGATTATAGGGTTGCACACTCAGTCACACACATCCTGGATGACACAGCTGGCACATCAGGCAGCAGAGCACTGAGAAGTGTTTCTTTGAGCAAAAAGCTGCAAGATACATGAGGTGAACCCTAACTTGGCTGACAACACTGAGCTTACAGACTCAAAGGAAGAAAAGAACATAAAGTGAACATGAACGTATCAGGCATTGAAATTAATAAAAAAGTTCAATCAACACAGTCGTTTAAAGCAATCTTTCTTTATTTGTACTTCTCTTCATTTGCTCAGGCCAAGAAGGTGTTTTGCACAATGTTGCCTGCCTTGGAGTACAGACGAGCAAACTTATCAAAGTCGTTGCAGGTGGTGAGCATTGTCTTGAACGGCTGGAGGGGAGGAGAGGCAAGGCAGAGGAGGAAAAGAGGCGGAGGAATGGAGAAAAAAAAACGGGACATTACATTTTTTAACATTGGTTAAGTTAAAAGATTTGTTCTCTAACTCTAAAAAATGTTAAAAACCAAACACCAGTGGTCACCCACTTAAAATGTGTCAACTCCTTTTTGAGATTAATTAAAAAATTTCTCATGTGCAAACCAATCACAAGCCTAAGACAATTAGGGGATGATCTATGCAACAGGAAAAGTGGACTCTGTCTGTTATAGACAAGAATTTATTTTGTCTGGGGTTGAGCATCTCACCTGCTGGATTTCATCTAGATACATAATAAATGATAAATCATTCGCTACATATCATCCATAAATGCAGATATATATTTAAGCAGCAAACAGATTGATGCCATTTCAATTAGAACTGTCAGAATGCAATGTGATGTGGTGTGGTATGATGGCATCTTATGTTCTCATGGGAGAAGAACATTCATAAATGAAGGTAAATGTGTACATCCATCCATCATGACTCAAAGAAACACTGTGTGTGTGTGTGTGTGTGTGTGTGTGTGTGTGTGTGTGTGTGTGTGTGTGTGTGTGTGTGTGTGTGGAGAGAGTGGTGACTTGCTCTTTTCATGAGTGACTATGACAGGTTTCTCACCAGACCCTGAAGCCTGCTCGAGTTAGAGACCATGTACAGCACAGCCCCCAAACAACAGACACACACACTCACATGAATGCACACTGAACTGGGTGATGGTGTAAGAGAGAGAGTTTTCTATAAAACTACAGATTACCGGAGCAGTAGTTGATACCACACATGTGCGTGTGTGTTTGTGTGTCTGCACCGGCTGCTGGAACTAAGCGGGGCTCTTAATCACGGCTGTAACGGGCAACATTACCGGCAGCGGCAGCAGGCTAATGATGAATGCCCGAGTCTCCATGCAAACCTGACCTCCTTTTCTGCTGTGATGCACAAAAAGCTCACGCTCTCTCACCAAAACACACGCATACACATGCAATTGTGTACACACATACAAACATACACACAGGCATAAGCTTGCATCAACACATACGTCTTGACGAAACAAAAAAACCTGCCGAGGCATACGTTAGTTGCTGCTGTGTGCGTGTGTGTGTATGTAGGTGTGAAATAATACAACCTGTTCTCCAGTTGGCCCTCTTAACAGAACACTTAGACTACTGAATGATTGCTGTGATGCCTAGAAAAATATATATATATATTGAGCTTGGCACCGGAGTAACAGAGTGAGCAAAAGACTGAGAAGTAAATGAGAGAAAGAGAAACGAGGAGAGAAACATAAATGGAGATATGACAGTATTAAATGAAATGTAAATGAGAGAGATAGAGACAGAGACAGAAATAAAAGAGAAACAGAGATCAGTACATGAGAAAGACAGATGGTAAAAAACGTAAACGAGAGAGATTTTGCAACAGAACGAGTGAGTAGTTATAAACGAGTGTAAAGTTTTGATGAAGGACAAACTAATGTCAGGGACTGGG
Source organism: Thunnus thynnus (assembly GCF_963924715.1). Lineage (NCBI taxonomy): Eukaryota > Metazoa > Chordata > Actinopteri > Scombriformes > Scombridae > Thunnus > Thunnus thynnus. The sequence continues at coordinate 25,419,035 of NC_089517.1, read as the reverse complement.
GCGGTTCGGGCTTCCTGCTCCCCGGGTACCACATGTGATCCCGCCTGTCACTCACACTCCATCGTCATGACAATCATCGTACTGCCGACGCCTGGGGGCGGGGACAAGCCTGTCCTTGTAACAAACAGAACCCCTCTGCGATCTGACACCAACAACTGCCGAGAAGAGAACTCACACACACACACAAACACACGGACATACTTACGTACTGGCACACAAACACACATGACCACCATCACACGGTGAAGCCACACAAATAGAGACTCTTGCACAAAACCAAAAAAGAAGTAAATACTAGTTTAAATTTAAATAGAAAGATACATTTTTCAGTAACAATGATGAGATGTGATGTTTTACTGTCAGGGTGTCCAGAGAACACTGCGTGTTTTGTCAACACATTCATTGTGTAATACGCAGCATGTGGTTGTCTGTGCGTCTGGATAGGTGTGTGTGTGTGTGTGTGTGTGTGTGTATGTATGCATATAAATGTATTCATTATATGCATTTATACTGTACATGCAAGTCTGTGAGCGGTGTTTTCACATATAATACGTGTGTGACAGAGGAGTGAGAGACAGAGACAGAGAGACAGTGTGTTTGCGTTTGTGTGTGTCTGTGTGTGTTAGCCACAGGGTAGGGAGCAGGGACTTGTCAAGCTGAGGAAGAGATGGCAAACTGGATGGTGATGCCAGCCCTCTGTGACAGCTCCTTCACACACATACGCACACACTCAATGCTGTAACCCCCGCAAACCTACCCTAGTCCACACTCTAAAGCTGTGAAAGCTGGGATGCAGAAAGAAAACGAGACTGGTGGAATCTCCCTTTAACTGGAGGCTGATTGGTGTGCGTGTATGTGTATGTGTGTGTGTGTGTGTGTGTGTGTGTGTGTATGTATGTGTTTGTGGGAGGTGGTGGGCTGGCGGGGAGGGAGGGGAGGAGGGTGGGGGTTCAAAGTGTCACATCAATTTGTGGCTGTGCTGTTTCTGAAAGAGGCTAACCCCACTGCCACTTAAGTTTAGCACAACAGTGAACAACATACTGGCAGACAGGACACATACAGTACACACACACACACATGCACAAACACTTATACACACATATATTTGCAGACCTACACAGAAATGTGGGCATGGACTGCAAAACATTCTTATTTCAGCTAAAAAAAGCTGTGTTAATTATTCAGCACATTCTGAAAATATTTTACATACAAGATGACATCAGTGCAATAAGGCTTGAAAAATGTAACATCGGGCAAACCGTCACTAAAGAGGCTTTGATGAAGTTGATTCCAACATATTGCAAACACAAGTAGTTGAGCTGAATGTCATTTTTCTGCAATTCTATCAAAGCATTTGCCAGAAATTGTATTTTGGTGAGATGCTCCTCTTTTGGTGATGTGCCTCTGAGCCCAGAGCGTAAGCAGCCAACAAAGGTGAAGTTGCTGGTTAGAAACCCCCAGGGGTGACATGGCCAGGGCCCCAGACCACTTTAACCACTCGTCTCCATTAACAGGCTCTCAGATATCATTATGCTCCCTGGGGACCAGGCGTGCTCTAACCAACCATTTACCCTCTCCCTCTCTCCTCTATTTCTCTCTCTCATCTCTCCCTCTCTCTGCCATGATGTTACTCAATGAAAAAAGACAGCCAAGAGAAAAAATATGAGATTGATTTATTTGCTTCAGTGTTCTTTGGGATGGAGTCCCCTCCCTCTCTTTCTCTCCCTTTTCTCTCTCTCTCTTTCTCTGCAAACTGAAACCAATTAGTGAGCAGAGCACTTGTAGCGGGGAATGTAGGGCAAGCGAGGAGTAATAAAAAAGTATTGACTTTTCTGTGACTGTACGCGGCGTGAAAGGGGTGCCGCGGCCTTGTCCGACATGAAAGGAGCTCCATTAATTTCACTTATTTCACCCAGGCCCCTGTCAGGAGGCCCTAATGCGTCCCAGGCACACTTCTCACATGCAGGCACTCAGACAGCGCAACGCAGCTCTAGCCTGGTTACCAAATGAGTTTACATTATATATCAGAGCGTGAGAGAGAGGGGAGCACAAGAGAAAAGAGTAATTTCTAATTCCCTTGTGGAGACACAAAGCGAGGCCTTTCATACGTAGCTAATTTTGCCCCAGCCTCACCTCCTCATCCTCCTCCCGTCTCTCTTTCTCTCATTCTGTGTCATGTAAAGGCCAGGATTCCGCTTTTATTTCAACTTCCTTTTGATCTGAGTCCACCAAAAAAGTTACATAAAGCAGAAGTAGACAATGTACAAGTTGTACAGTAAAATGCCTACTGTAAAAACCATGCTTCACCTTTTTAGTTACCCAGTTTCCACAGCAGTTTACTGGCACATAGGCCTAGAAACATGTCTAATCATGTGAGTAATGTGCTGATATTGACCTTACTTTGACATCTTACAACAAAATGCTCAAATTCCAACAAGCAGTTTTTAACCACCCTGACTCTTCCTGCTTTTAGAATTCCAATGCACCTCTAACGTACATTTTTGTGGGAATTGTTCCCATGATTTTTCCAGTCTTTGGAAGAATATTCTGATTATTCTGAGTCTTGATTAAGTAAAAACCAGTTAGCTACAAGAGGCTCTGTGAACTATTCTCATCTGGCTCGCGGGGTTGGCCTACTGCCACCCGGTAAGTTCCATTTACCTAGAATGTAAGCAGCGAATGTGTGTGTATGTGTATGAGTTTGCATGTGCACAAATGCATGTGTGTATATGCCAGCGACAGACGCACCCCATGAGTGTCTGTGTGTGTGTGTGTAAGAAAGAGCGAAGAGTGAGAGGCTATCTGCAGACAGAAACTAATCAGTGTGTGTGAGATAAGAAAGCAGCCTTTATGGTGTATGGTAATCAGCCCCCCCTCTGCCTGCCACCGCCATGCATAATCACCACGACTTATTCACATGATTGATGAAATATGCGTCTGTGAAATCCGAGCTGCTTTTGTTATCATCCTGTTTTTTCCCCTCTACCCCCTCTCTTTCCTTTTCTCTCAATCTTTTTTTGTCTTGTTCAACCTCTCTATATATCTCTCCCCCTCTCTGCAGTGGCCAAAGATGTTTGGAGCCATGTACAAACAAGAAATTACACACACAGCATGGGGTCCCTCTTGAAACTATGTACATGCACACAGACACTCGCTCCACACGTGCGTTTTACTCACAAGGTAGTAATATGAGGCATGAGAAATGCATGAGAAAATGCATCGTCTGAAGAGGAATATGAAGGAAAGGAGGAGGGAAAAAGGAAAAGATAAGGGTAAGTGTGAGTGAGTAAACGAGAAGACACATTAATTGTTCTGTCCCGCAGATAGAAGTGTTGGCCAGATTAGAGGGGGATGAGAGTAGAGAGAGAGAGAGAGATGGCATGATAGATGAAATTAGATGGATAGATGCTTCAGAGAGCACTTGTCATTGACACTCAATCGCATTAATCAGGGAACGGATGCAGAATTCTCAACTAATTCAACATGCAGAAACAGAGACAGAAACCGTTTAAACACAAAGCAACAGCAAGTCCATTGGAGGACAAAACTACCAAAAGAGTAAGCCACTACAGTTGGTGTCTGGTCACAGTCACAAAAAGGATTTTTCAGTAATAAGGAAGAAAACAGTCTCACACATGAGCCATTAAAAATGTTGACCTCACCTGAATCAAATAAAATAACTTGAAAAACTTTCTTAGACAATGAAATACGATACAGGAAGTTGGTATGGAGTCTGGTTGGAGTAATGGATTAATGCATTTAAAGGCTTATCAGAAACCAAAACACTGCAAAATGGTTTGCAATACTCACAGGTCTGGAAAGTGATCACAATGGTAACTATTTCATCATTTGTCGAGATGATTTCAACATAAAGAGAAGAAATACAGCATTCAAACCATAAAGTAATCCACCAGGACTGTGCGCTTGCATGTGTTTGATTGGCCAATGCCGCACTTTGCTGGATGATGTTGCGTTGTGTTGCAGCAAAAGTTGGTGGCTGGTTCAGCTTTTCTGCTGGATGACCCTGCATTGTTTTGCCAGAGCCCCCTGTGTTGGCACCCCTGCAGTGCCAGCGGACTTCTCCCATTCAAGTGAAAGCGAGGGCTGCATTTGTTAACGCAGATCTAAAGTCTGTCTGAATGTGGCTTCGACTACATCAATATTAAGCCGGCTAAGTTCTGAAATGCCATTTTCAAGCAAAAACAACATGCCTCCACTGCAGGAGTTTCAGCTTGTTTATACAAATACCTCCGTCCACATTAAAACACCAAAACAGGTAATTCTCCTCCGACTGGGCATGCATGGAGGACGGAGAAGCAAGTCAGCCACAGAATACCAGCGGAGAAAAGACGGTATACCATTTCTGTTTCCATAGCGGCTGCCTGACATTTTGTTTATTGCAAGCAGATTACAACAATTAAAGTGAGAGAAAGATGCTAGATAGCTATCAAAGTGGACAATAAAGTGAACAACACTCGCATGAAGCCGTCTGCCATTGTAATTATTGTTGTTGTGTTTCTTCTTCTTCCTTTTCCATTGAAATGCCATGCTACTGCCACCATCTGTTTTGTCACTGATATGACAGCATTCCTACAAAGCTATGTTTTCCCTGTACACACTACAACATCAAGCCAGCATTTTCAGATTTACTCTGGAAGCCGTTTTGGAGAGGCTTCATTTTCGGGGGAGAAAAACGCAGTTTTAGTCTGGACAGAGGGCCAAACGGAGAGAATAAGATGTGTTTACAAATTTAGCCAGCTTAGTGTGGACATGGTCTTAGTGTGTTTTCTGCAAACCAGCACACCTCCAACACATCATTAGGGTAAACAACTTTTTACAACTATTGCACCTACCCAACATGGTTCGACTGCTCACAGCCATTCAAAAAACTGTCACACGTAATTCCGATGTCATAAGGAGGGAGGGGGTAACGGACACTGTTCAACAAACTGTCAAGCACTTTGGTTGACACATATTGATGCCATAAGACATATAGAAGGAAAGGACTTGGAGAGACACAGCTTGGGAAGAGGGCTGGGACTAGGACTTTGATTTAGGTTGAGAGTATGCACTGGGGGAAGGTGGGGGCTGAGATTAAGACTGGGGCTGGGGCTGGTGAATTAAGGCCCCCAGCCTCGGGGTGCTATTACACATCTATAATGAGAAACGGAGAAGAGGGGGGCTTGTCTTTGCACCTCGGCACACCTTAGATTAAATATGCACAATTCCCATGCAAAATGGGCCAGGAACAGCCAGGACCAGCGTGGCTGTCTAATCCCCTGTGCTGGAGTTGTTTCAGCCAGGGTTAACAGGCTCATCAGTCAACACAGGCTGCTTAGCACAGGACATCAAGGCCATTTGCAGGTTTAAGTGTTTGTGATTGCTTCCCTTTCCAGATTCAACTGCCACCCCAACCCCCCACACACGCTCCCTGTGCTGGCTAGTGAGCATATGAGCCTGCAATAAGACACACACAAACACACACACACACACACGCACACACACATTTATCAACCATCTAATGGCATAGGAAAAGGTGTGGCTTTCACATATTGTATACACCAGGCTGCTCACCAAGTATACGAAACAAAGTATATATAACACAAACACATTGGAAAGACTAGTTTCCCACACACAATGACACATGCTTTCACATATGCACACCAAAAGACTACTGGAAGTCCACCATTTTCTTTCATCTGTGAGAAGTCAGTTTAGAGTAAAACAATGGAACAGGATTCCTCAGGAGAAACAGAACACGTAAAATGTAGGAGGAAACAGGCAACATAAGAGACTCAAAAAACATCCTCTACCTGCTATTAGAAAATGTATTCTTAAGCTTTCTGGACAACGAAAAGATGTAAGTCTATGTATCCTGTCTGCTGTATTCTGTGTGTGCATCTACACGGTAGCTTCATCACAATCCATTTGCATTTCACAGCCAGGGTTGACTTCTATCACCAACATACTTCTGTATGAGAGGGCTGTCATGTTCCTCAAGTAGGTCTGTGTGTGTGTATTGTGCACTCAGCTATTTGATAGCACACACACACACCCACCACACATACTTTGTGAAGAAGGGGTGGAGGGTTGTGGGGGGTCAGAAAAAAAGTTGCATCGAGGTACCGCAGATGAAGAAGACAGAGAAAGAGACGAACAAGTGTGCAAATAAACAAGACAGCAAGGGAAAGAAAGAGTGATGGCAGGAGATAGAGATAGAGATAGGCAGTGATTATACCACACTACATACAGTATGGTTCAGTGGAGCATATCCGCACAGGGACAGGCGGTCCATTAAAGCGCAGACATCCTTATCCTGCTTCCCTGCTTGCTTTCTCCTTACATCCATGTACACATGGAGAGGAAACTATCTAAATATCTAAATCCTGACTTTGCCTCAAAATAATCATGATGACACTGCATTTTATACATTAGGTATTTCCATTTTCATTTTTTTGTCAGGCTGAAACTAATGCTAACAAATACTGAGTAAGTATTAGTTAAATATAGCTTATTGATCTCATTTAAATTGGGCTTATTATTGCTGTTTCCAGAAATAATACCTTTTTTGTAATGACCACGCATTTATGCTAACAATACAATTAATTTGTGTTAATCATGTTACAAATCCAATTTGCTGCATGCATTCAGACCGATAGCACATTGCAAAAAAAAATGAATAAGTATTCTTTGAGCACTGAAAGAGTCATCTCTGTATTTTAATGCATCATAATAAAGCTGTTACACTGCACATAACTATGCTAGTAGTTGTGCTGTCTTGTTGGTTGTGTTAAGTCAACCACAAATAGACAAAAAAGATTTTTGTAAAGATAGATTTCACTATAATTGCAATGTTCTTTCTTTCTCACTCTTTAATATGGTACTTCTAAACTGCATCATTTCCTGCTGAATTGTAGTACTTCAGTCATTGTGTTGGGTTATGGACAACAAAGCCAGACATAATGAGTATTCTTTAATGATAAATTGCCAACACAAATTTTATTTATTAGTTTTGAACAGGAGCTTGACACAAATTCATACAATTAAGTTAAAAAAATTGGCCTGAACTAACCCGAGTTAATCTGGTCAAGTCGGGTCCAACAGCTTTGAACATAAATATTAAAGTCATTCATTCTCTTAAGTCAGGCCAAAATATGATCGCTAATCATTTAATTGAGACTGTCTATTTAAAATCATGCTGCATGCACTCGGCCCTCATCGTTACTCTGTATGCAGGCCTCGCAGTGCAAAATGCCACTATAATGGAAGCGAAGTGTTGGGTTAATTGATAAATCTGAGGTCCTGAGTAGGAAGGAGTGTGGCAGGGGGAATGTTTTATGGCTGTGCAAATGAAGGGGCTGCAGAGTTTTATACACGCCGTAAAATCGTTATGGAGAATTAGCGTTCCTTCTTTTTCACCGCAGTAACCTGGACACTAATGCAACAGAATTGGATAGATGGATCGACATGATAACACAGAAAATACATACACAGTCAGACACACATAAAAGGTGGACGTATAGAAGTTCAAGCATATGCTGCCTCTGCTACTGCCCCACCTAATTCCATTGTCTGTACTTGTGGCCTATTTCAGTTTAGATATTAATTGCTAATGAATATTGTTCCCATTAAAAAGATCCCTCATACATCAGTTGTATGCATCATGGTGATACATTATGGCTGAGGCCATTAAGAGCGAGCCAGTGTGTGTGTGCGTGTGTGTGTGGACAGACTTTTTCTGTCCTCGTTGCCTGAAGCTTTGCACCCACAATAAAATAATGACAATAATAAAGCCACACTGCAGAGTAGCTGGGAGGAGACTATGGTGTGTGTCTCTGTTGGGGGTGGTAGGGGAGAGGGGTGTGTGTTTGAGCGTGTGTTGTGGCAAGTGGCGGTAACAAGGATTATGGGGCAACATTAAGTGTATATGTGGTCAGGCTATCGGCAACGGTCTGTGTATATTCATGTATTTATGTGTATGCATATATGTCTCTTTGCCTGTGGAAAAGTGTGATCTGGTGTGTATCAGTGTGTGTTGGTTCTGATCAGACGTTAGCTTTTCAAAGTTGTGATGGGTGCCAGTCTAATGTGAGGGGAAGGAAATGCTTGGAGCGCAGACAGACACAGACGTGACCACTCACTGTAGTGTACTTGATTAGCACGTAGCCTCCTAATTAGCTATCCTCTATGGTTACAGGCAGTACCGCTGGTGACATGGCTAATAACATTAGCCAAAATTAGCATAGACAGAGAGGGCTTTCCCATGTCTGCATTTGAAATTACTCATTGCTGGTGCTTTTAATTGGTGCAGAAGCTAAAAAAAATATTTTAGTATTTCATCTTACGATGAACATTATATCGTTGGTTGTATTAAAGTTTCCAATTTTCAGAGGTTTAAGGCACTGTTCACTCACAAAACGGTAGCCTTTTTTCGTGACAAGATAATTCATAGTCCTGCCATGTTTGAGTGCAAATGGTGACTCTACTGTCTTATCCAGCCATTTAGTATGTGTTACAACAATATTATAATGCTTTTGTACAAAACAGCAGAGACCACACACAAACAGTTTGAGCTAGGTAACAGCAGTATTTTTTCTACATGACAGGATGTTGGTGTATGTGAAAGAGGAGGACAATATCTGATAACACACACAAACCACTTTTTGGAAATTATATTTCTGATAATAGCAGAATTTCATGTATTGGAAGGTTTGTGCATGCAGATTTTACTCCAGTTTGGTGTGTCACTGATATCTTTGACATTAATTGCAGCAGTAATAATTTATGTCAGGATGACTTCTCTTTCCACTGTGCTAGACATGACATGTTTGTTGTCATTAAATAGCACAAATAATTATGGTTTTGGAAAAACTACTCTCAAATTTATATCTAGTGCAACCCACAAAATATATCCAAATTTGAGTATAGGGAACATCTGCTAATAGAGGTTCGCACCAAGATAAGTGTCAACTCCCCTGGTCATCGCTCCTTTAACCTAAAACAATAACTGGTTTGGACATGTTCTTAAGCAGTCTGTCTCATTCCTATCCCTTCATGACTCTTCGCTCAAATCTTTTGGGCACTTGGCTTTATTTCCACATCAGCCTGCATGGCTGTATTTCCTACTGAATTGAAGAACTGTAGATGGAGTAGTGAAACAGCAAAGACTTGCTGTAACAACTCATGTCTGCGCTGTGTTGGCCCCTAGGTTTATCTGGCCAAATAAACAAAGCCACTCGACACTACCAATGCAACCTCAATGACATGCAATGTTTGCCATACACTGGCATTCAAAGCAGCATCCACCAGCTACATCTGGCTGAAGACTGTATGATAGACCCCTACCTGAGCAACTGGAGACAGTCTACAGACTGCACAGTGAGACTCGCATGACCCATTAAGGTTGACCACAAATGCAAGTTTAAGCAGCATCACAGTGTTGGTATGACAAGGGTATTACACATAAGCAGCAAAGACAGAGCTGCAATTCTCAATGAGAGTTCAAAATTTCAGGCTGGTGTTTAAATGTGGTGCTTCAAGAGAGTTAGACAACAGAATAAAGTGTGAATGGATCAAGGACAGAGCTGCAGAGGAGGGTCTGAGGTCTAAGAAGCGAATCTTTGGTGGGGAACCTGTTCAGTGAGGGCAAGGGCACATAGCTCGAGAAGGGCAGCCACTACATAACCCCCCTTGGTCTAAGATTGGGCCATTGAGTTCCTGGAGAGGTGTAGGCTGGCATATTTGCATTGATAGACTTTCTTGCTGTGACACAGATGGCTAAGGTAAATAAAGGTCCAGGCATCATGGGCTATTTCTAGGCCTTGCTTTGGACTGGGGATGCTGTGTACATACTGCCAAGAGCTGTGATGGTCAAGCCAGAGAGCTGTGCTCTGGAACTAGTGAAAAACTGGGCTATGTTAATGATGAGGCTTCAGGCTGTGTAGAGGGCTGAAGCAGGGCTTAAGGTGATGATTACAAGCAGGGCAAGGTAATGTGGCAGAGGCTGGGTGATAGGGCTGTGGCTAGGATTTGAAAATAATTAGGAGCCTGGTTGGATAACACAGCTAGATAATGTGGCTGGGGGGAGGCTGGCTCGGCACGGTATGAAGATGATGAGTACCAGGGTAAGCTGTCCACTCCATTGGCCCTCTGAGCTGTGACAAGAAGCTCTGCTGGCTGCTGCTGTAGCTGGGGGTGCTGCCAACGATAGGACTAACGCACTAATTACCACAGAGCGAGAGAAGAGAGAGAGTAAATAGAGGTAGAGAGAGATACAGAAAGATGAAGCGACAGACAGAGAGATGAACAGGGGGAAATTTTGAGGTCTGATGAGCTCTCAGTGACAGCATTATGACGCGACTGGGCTGAGGATAGGCAATGCTATCTTCATCATCCTCCTCAACAACATCCTGCAACAGCAGCAATGTTATCACAGAGAAAAGGGAGGTCACGTTTAGCCAGTATGTATGTAAGTGTACGTCATATGTGCTGTGTGTGTGTGTGTTTGTGTGTGTGTGTGTGTGTGTGTGGTGACTGTGTCCATGAACACATGCATTTGTGTGTGCATGTGCAAGTGTGTATAAGATACATATTGTCTAGGCAACTGGCAGGTAGGTTGCTGTCATTTCACAGCATCCATCAAGGAGACACATAAAATGACAAAGAATTGTGTTGTGTGCTCAAACACACACACATACACACACACACACACACACACACACACACACACAGACGCCCACAAACGCACAATAGATATTCTTTTAGTCAGGAAAGAAAAATATTGATTCATATGGAGAGGTTGGGCTTTGTAGTGAAGCAATCGAAAAGTTTGTTGTTGTTAAGATTTTTGTTGATTTGGATGTATTTGGTTTCTGAAACAATTGTATAAGTGGATCTCATGTTTGGAGCACATCTGAAAGATACTTAACAAACAAGAATGACAAAGTTCCACCACTATTGTCTTTATTCTATATACTTTCTATACCACTATTCTCAAATAAGCAGATTGGTCAACCTATTGATTGTATGACTACTGGTCAAATAAGAGGTGATTCTTTTTCTGTTCTTGTCCCATGGAATGCTGCCATCTTTCTTGACTTTGTTTTTGGAAAATACAGACAGATCCCAATATTGCTTGTATTTCATGCTCTAACAACAGGCACATGCACACCATTGTGCATGGAGAATGACATAATGACATGAAACAGTTAAGAGTTAACATCTATACCATTGTATCATCCTGTTATAACCCACATAAAATAAGTAGTTAAACTGTCACTCCACTTAAATTTTAAAAACATGTCATTTTCTTTTTATGGTGGGCAAGCAGCAAAACAGCAAAATTATGCAAAACAGAGGCAAGCAACAATGCAAGGTTAAGTTGTTTTTTTGGGGGGTTTTTTGTTATTGCAAATGGGGTTCAGTGACAGCTGATGCTTTGATTTGCGTCCTGCAATGCGTTTCAGCTTTAGCAAATGTCTGCATGTAGGGTGAGACAACATATTTCTAATAGAGTGGTGAGCTAAATTATCCCCGATTGCTTTATTTGTGGTCAGAGGAAATCTTCATTTACCACACATGCTCAAACACAAATACTCTACAAGTTGTCCATTCTGTATTTCACAAATACAGCATAGATGCACTGAGCAAAGCAGATCCTATTCCCCCAGCCCATGTTGTCAGCTGCAGGAGACCCCATTCACCTGCCCACTCACTCTCCATTCTTATTTATCTCCACTTCCTGGGGCCGTGTTAGTTCATTCCCATGTCGCTGCTCTCTCCTTCTTCCCTTGCTCCTCTCTCTCTCTCTTGTTTCACTCCTTGTTTCCGGGCAATTGGGTCTGGGTGCTCGTGGGGGGGTAAGAGGTTGGGGTGGAGCTGCTGGGAACTTTGTGTGTGTGTGCATGTATGTGTGTGTGCTGGGAAGTGAGCTAATAAAGGACGGTGATCCATGAAAGGCCTTGAGCAAAGACACAGTCAATTACCTAATGCCTGGACCAGACCGCAGGGCCCACGCACACACACTCTCTCTCTAACATACTCACACACACACACACCCATGCATACACCTCATTTACGTATACATGGAGAGGGGGCAGTGGAGGGCATAACTGGGAATTGTGTGCATGTGTGTGGGTGGGTGTGCATATGCGTGTGATGGAGAGCGGCGATTTATTAAATTGCTGTCACTTTTGACAAATTTGTGCAACTCAAGTTGAAAGGGTTAGGCTGCACTGCTTCTCTGTTTTTCCTCTCATATTTTAGAGGGAGAATACTGTTATACCTTTCAGACCGAAACCCAAGCAACCCCAGGATAAACCCATGACTGCCATCAGTCTGCATGAGCTGAGAGGTGTTGTCTGACCTGGCTTCATGATCCAGCTCCAGACTTGGGTTTAACGCAGGTCTGACACAGCTTGAATGGGTTTACATCATAACTGTACAATAACTATGAAAAAAGGAGAGGATTACTGAAAACTAGGAATGCACGATATTGTATTTTTTGCAGATATCCGATATGCCGATATTTCCAACTCATTGTGACTGATTGCCAATGCCAATACCGATATATGCACATATTTTTTTCCAGCTAGCTGACGAGACTATTATGCATGCAAGCATAGATTGTACTAAGTATGATAAAGAAAGACAATATATGAAGGAAGAATTTAGGAACACTGGAGCTCAGGAGCTCAATGTTAAAACTTTAATGAACCTGCCAAGTGGATGGAGCAGTAGAGTTTTCTTTGAGTTTATTAGACAGACAGGATTAATGTGTAGGATTTAATCTCTGGTCCACACTCCGGAGCAGAAGGTGGTGGTAATGCACCTAATACGCTGGTTGCCAACCACCGTTATAAACTAAAAAGAAGTTTTTTTTTCTAAACAGAGTGATACATCCTGTCAGCCGAAGTGTTTCCTATCTGTGCAGCCGAACATAGCAGCTCCTCGATGAACTGTTTCACCCTGACGGTCCATGTAAATCCAACCAGTTTTTATCAGCCCATACCAATGACGTGCCGATAATACCGTGCATCCCTGCTGAAAACCTATTCCAGACTTAACTTCCTTGACTGTTGACTCTTGATTGTAGATTGCAGATTGTCGCATAAGTATGAGGTGACCATTAAAGAAAAAAAAAGAATCTTTGCCCACACAATCATGTTCTGTCTCCAGCAAAAATATTACAGCAATTACTTTTAAATGACAATAGCCTTGTTAAGCAGAAAGCTACATTTATACATGGTCTTGTATAACTGCAGTAGTTGCTTCCCAAGTCTTTGATGAACAATGTTGACCATCTGTGACAGCAGTCTGGTATAAATGAGTCATATGCAGGTTTGTTAAGGTGGTATACATGTAGGCTTTACACGTTGATGGATTCAGTGTGTGGAGGCTAGGCAGGTAAGGAAGCATTCATCATCAGGGTGGCTTGGTGTGGTCTCTAACAATGACTTAATTTAGTTACATGCAGTAGTTATACTAGATATCTAAATGTATAATAATAATAATAATAATAATAATAATAATAATAATAATAATAATAATAATAACAACAGTGTATGTGTTTAGTTTTCAACCCACCTATCTGAAGCTCTTGGCAAAGGCTGGCTGAGTAAAGGAATTGCTGCTGTGACAGAAATGGTGGAGCATCCTTCCTGTTCCTCTGGTTGGTGAATGGCAAGAAAAAAACAAAAAGACAAAGTTATTGGTCATACAGGTTGCAGTTCAGCTCATGTTAGTCTTTACTAAAATGTCAAACACTGATTAGCAATTGTAAATGTAGCAAACTCAGAAACAACAAAAATGTCTACTTAGTCCTTTGATTACAGTGGGACAAAATATAGAAGGCTAGAGTGGCAAGAAAACTGGGTGGTCTTTTGTTCTGTTGTCAGGGAAATTATTGTGTGAGACAGATCAAACACAGGGTTAATAAGAGTACTTCACACAGAAACACACACACAACTGAGTAGATTAGCCTGTAAGTGGTAATGAGGTTATAGTCAAGTGTTCTAGCAAAGACACACACACACACAGATACACACACACGCACACACACACAAAGCCACAGATACACATGCACAATTCCTAATTAAAACTAATACAAGCCTTGAAATAAAGCAGGGAGAGACTGTGACACTGTTTATAATAAACCTGCACTCTAATACAGTTTTAAAATAATACCCTGGCACACAAACATTAGCTTTCATAATAAGGATGTGTCCATTTGCTACTTAATGTTGCATGAACGTGTTTGTGATGTGTGCATACAGTATACATGTGTCCACTCATTTATGTGTTCACATGCATATATTCCTTGGTGTACATGGCAGAAAGAATCCCAAAATTTGAAAAAGCCTTCAAAGAAACACTTCTGGTTTATGTTCATCTATGTGTAATTACACAAAACTGCATTCATAGTCTACTTTTGTGTGTAGGTGTGACTCACAGTGTGCCACTGTGGAGTCTTACAGACTCCTGTTGTTGTAGCTCATTCTGCGCCTCCTCCAGGTGTGTGTAAGAGGTCTGCAGATGCAAAGACAGCTCAGGAAAACGCAATCGCTGCTCCCACACTTCCCCTGGCTCTCTGAACAGGCCCTGGAATAACCACAACCACCATCACACACAGAGACACACACACAAGAATCAGATAATGATCACTGCATCTTTCTATTTCAGACCCTCGCCTCTTTCTTCCTCTGATCCCTCTCCCACAGGTAGTGATGGCTTACTGCTAAAACCAGAGGCCAATCCTCTTCATCTCTCCTCTTGTGACACAGAGACCAAGAAAGAGGCCAAGAGAGAGAGAGAAAGAGTGAAGAAAATTATATCAGGAGAGAAAAGGGAGGGAGAGTAAAACCAAGCCTGTCAGAGTAAGAATGAGGGACTCAGAAAGGGGACAGGAGGGCCAACGAGTGAACAAGACAGTAAAAAGACATGAAAAATATACACACTGAGCTGCATATCTACTGTCACTAATGGTTTAATCAGATTAAATTAAATAAATTACATTAAATTAAACCAAATGTATAAAGAAAAGAACATAAAGAGAAATTGAATTCAATTCAATTTCATTGTGACTGACATCTAACCTTGTGATCAATATGTGAAACCAATATCTTAACTAAACAACTAAAAAGATTGTTAGTAAAACAAGAAAAAGTATTTTTTACTTAATGCATCAAAAAATCTTTTGGAGCCAACACAAGGCAACACAGAAGACAAAAATTAAGGAATATGTCATCCAGTTCAATAGATTTGGCGTTTTCTGGGAATTTGTTGATAAAAATTCAAAGATAAAGGAACACCATCATCAACCTTCAAATCTTTCGTCTTAGAGTGCTTGAAATACAATCGCATAAAATGTGTAGGCAGTTTTCTGTTTTCATCCAACTGATACTCGGCATGCACAGATGTTTGGGACGAAATCTCAAAAACAAGTCAGTTAAACTTTGAACAGCTGTCCATCATTTTATCCCTTGTACATCTTCTTGACATTGTGGCTCCTTCCCTGGAGTGATGGGTTTGTGATGTCTGATGATATATCAAAGTTGCAGACAAAGAAAAGTCATTTTAAGTTTTTGTATTGCTCCCTGTGTACCATGTCTAACCTCACTTCTCTCTTATATCCTCTTAAGATTTCATCATGGTCATCACAGTATTTTTTGATGCCTTTAGTACTGTTAGTACTATTGTACTAAAGGCATCAAAAACATTTGAAAAATGTCCAACAGACTCAGTCTCGACGAGTAAATGCAAAAGTATTCTCACAGAAAAAACAAATCCTAGTTGTCTGCATTTATTTTCTGAGTGAGCTTTCAGTCAGTTGAAAGTGCAAGCAGTAATACAGTATGTTACTCAAGTACAGCTGAGAATATTGCATTTCTTAGTGTTACAGAAGTGCAACGCTCAGTGGTGTTGATTCTTTTTAGTTTTGTTCATCTGAGGGTAAATTAGCTTATGTTACATTACAAAATATGCAAAAAATATGGAGAATGTTTCAGTTTTAGCCACTATCCCTTAGTTTTAGTGTAAAAGGCAACCAAACCTACAAGCCAAGACATTTTTGAGTAACATATACTGAAACCTCTACGAATGTGCTCAAGAAGAATAACAGAGTGCTACCTCTGTAACTTGAGGTGAGAGTGATTCAGAGAGTAATGTGTAAAGTTTGTGCAGTGCAGATTAACTTGCTGTTAAATGTTATTGCTTTGTTTGAGGTGACCTTCAATTGTTGTTTGGTGTTAAAAAAAGGAGGGAGGATGAGGGGGGAGAGATAGAGGGAGGGACAGGGACCCTGTCCTTGCTCCTATCGCCACGGGATCGGTGGCCTGGCCTGACCACTTCCACAGCCAGCACCTCAACCTTATCCATCACCACCAGATAGTTATCACACCAGGGAGGGAGGAGGTGTGGGGTGTAGGGGTGAGTGCAAAAGAAAGAAAGAAAGAAAGAAAGAAAGAAAGAAAGAAAGAAAGAAAGAAAGAAAGAAAGGGGGATTTCCTGCACTAATCACACACACATACACACACAGAAAACACAGAAACATGGGGAGACAGAGAAAGACAGATATGTATAAATATAGATGAATAATATAATAATAATAATGTATTCTTCTCCATGTCAGCACCAAGAGACTTTCGATTAATGAACTCGTAATGAAACGTGTGTGTGTGTGTGTGTGTGTGTGTGTATGTGTCAGTATATGTGTGGGAAGTGCAACTAATAAAATGAGACAAATCCACGCCTCATTTCTGCTCACTTATGTTTTACATTACTAGAAACTAATAATAGGGAAAGCACTTTGCCATAAAGAGCTGCAGAGCGTAAATAACACAAATGATGAAATGACTCAACATCAAATCATCAACATACACACATATACATGCACAAAAATCACATACCTACATAGATAAATGCACAACAAAAATGGACACATAACTGGAGTCTGATGAATTTCTGGAAGATAAATACTCATTTCAGAGCACCTGAAGGACTCTTACTTTGCAGCCTCTTTTTAAAGGGGGTTTTATTTTAACACTAAATTAATTCACTACTTTTTTTGTGAAAGTGTTTTTCGTATTTCCGATCCCACTGAGAATCAGGATGTTACTTCAGCTTTTTGTATCTTTTCAGCACATTCTGCTCATTTTACCAGCGACTCACTTGAATATTGGACTAACATCCAACAGGTAGCCAGAAAGAAAAAGATGCCCATGTCACTCTGTGTCTGCTGAATGTGTGAGCAGTTTGATGTTTGATCTAAATACCCAAAATGATAGTTCTGATAGTACTGTTCCTGTGATTTTGTCTTTTTCAAAAATGACTGTGGTCAAAATTGTCCTCATGCAGCTTTAATATATGATATGAACTCTTACATATCCTTATAAGCATGGGATATCCTCTTTCAGTGCCCTAACATATAAAAAAAATGAATTACATAATATATTCAAGAAAATTTCACTAATTCAAATTTGCTGAACTCCTTCCCTGCACAATTGTCCAATCATAACTAAGCATTGGAGGCCTGTTTTGGATTTCTCCACTTGCCAGAGCAGTGTGCACGGGGCTGTATTTAACGAGCAGAGAGACAATGCTTTTATCCACTATAACATAAGCTGAGATTGTTAGCATGTCTCCCTTCAGTAGTAACCAAGTTTTACTGTCCATGGCCAAGGAGCACAACATTGACTGACATTAATTGTTTGATTTTAAAAAAACTCAATTCACAACTAGCAAATCTACTGTGTAGTATTTCCTTCCATAAGACCCATTTATGATTTAAACACTGTTGTACACAAACATTTGATAGTAACACACAACCACACAGTCACACATACAATACTCACTGAGATACAGACACCAAATGGCTCTTTGCAGTAGCCCCGGGAGAGCTGTCTGCCATGTTTTAATGATGTCATTCTTATTTAAAAAGGAGTTTTAAAGGGTCTCTGCTTTCATTAAGAACCATCGCCCATGGGGCGAGAAGGAGATGTTGGGGGGCTCTAATTATTAGAATGACACTTTGTAAAACTAATACTCTTTTTCACCTGTTGCAAAGGCTCTATTCTTTTTTTGCTTTCTTCCTGCTTACAGTCTGTTTCTGTATACTCTCTTTTTTATTCTTGCAATCTGTTTCTCTGTCTGCCTCCACCTTATAGCTTTTACCATCTCACCTGCTGTCTCTTGTTAGCAATGGGGGGCAGTATGGGTCTGGGGCAGCAGGGGGTTCTAGTTTTGATCCACGGGGATCCAAGAGTCCCAGGAAAACTCGGGGCTGTTGAGGCTGGCGTGCCCAAGAGACAAGCCCTTTCCCTGGAGGCCAGCTTGGTAGGGGCCTGGTACTTGACCTGCCTCAGCAGTAGCTCCATCTCATGGGGGGCCGGCCTGAATGGAGAGTTGAAGACCCCTGGGCACTGAAGAAAAAGAGAGAGAGAGAGAGAGAGAGAGAGAGAGATAGAGAGAGAGAGAGAGAGAGAGAGAGAGAGAGAGATGCCCATGTTTAAACAATCATTTATTCAGATAAAAGTTATGCTACAATTACAATAGTTTAGAACAAAGACAATCACAGACTACAATAGGAAACCAAAAGTAAATAAATTAAATTAAATTAAAGCAACACATCTACAAAAGTGATTCCCAAGTCCTTTGAAGAAAAAAAATATGCCTTCAAAATCCCACACACTTTGAAAAGCATTCAAATCCTCCATTTTAACATAATAACAATGTAATAATTGTGCTCTAACTAGACTCTTGAAAACTAATAAATAATCACATAAATGTCCTCTATCCATTTTTTCTTTCCAACTAAAATAAATTGCCAACTTTGCTGGAACAAACAGGAAATTCAAAAGTCACTCTTTTTTCCCCTTTTTTCAATAAGAAAAAACATATATTAACATCAGTTCAGTGAAAGAGAGAGAGAGAGAGATTAAGGTTAATCCTCTATTATAGAGCAAGTGAGAGAGACACAGAGCGTCAGTATGAGCAATGTGATATGATTAGACAGGTACATGTATTTCAGAATGGCTGCAATGTTATTATTCTTACTCGATTCTCCTTATCAATTTTCTCTTTTTTTAATAATGGTAGAATGCAACAGAAAATATCAGGGATATGATAGACAGAGCTGAGTGGGAGACATGCAACAAAGGACCCCGACCATATTCAATCCAAGGGTGTTGTCCTCCTGGGTGTTTTACTCCCCAAACACTATAATCTATTTAGAGTTTGGGAAAACCAAAATGTAGTATTATTCATCAGGGAGAGCATCAAATGATGGAACCTCATGGGACAGCTTAAAATCAAACTAACAACTGTTAGTCATTTAAACTATTACTGGCAATATTCTGAGGTAATTTGAAACATCAGTTTTGTTAACAACTTTTTAATACAGTTTTGAACTAACTTTTTATTTTATCGCCCTTCATATTATCCATATTAACCTAAACTTTGTAAAACTTTGTAAAACTAATACTCCTGAAAAATTCACCACTTTGTGTCCCAGCTGACAACAGCTGTTGATCCTCACTGCCTTAAATGCATACACTATGGCTCTTGGCCAACCAAATGGCTTTTGCCAGGTTAAATATTCGGCTGGAGTAGTTCAGTGTGTACACTTCACACTGCAGATGGAGTCTGTCTCAAGTTATTCTGAAAAGTAATAGAAATAGTAGTAGAAATACTGTGCTACAGTGCTACATTTGAAAATATGTCCATATCTCCACCAGGTGTGTACAGTCAAGATGGCAGTGAAGATAACAATAACGGGGATTTATTCATCTTATATCGTGCCCAACTTTAGTGGATGGTAACATACCAGGTATGGAATTAATCTGCAGATGCTCCAGTTCAAGATGAGACCAAACTTCTCTATAGATTTCAGTTTTTGAGCCATGAAAAAGGCCAAAATGCGGCCTGCAACAGACTAGTTAAGTCTTTTTTTTAGCCTAGCCAATAGCCACAAATGCCTTTTGCTATGTCGGAACTTGTATTGTAAAATGGCAAGGACTGCTGAAAAGATGAAAGTCTCAGCTCATACGGAATCTTATGATTGGTTGTCCCTAGCAGCAACGAGGTTCCAAACTGAAGTAGATGTTGATCACCTGCGGCCCCTACCGGCCAGTTAAGAGGAGTGAGGAGTCAGCAATCAATGGCGGTATAAAATAGGTTTTTCAAAAATTGTGAAACACCACAACCACGAGAGGTCCTTAAGCATACAGTCATAAATGTGCACAAAAAATATCAGACTGATGGGTCCAGTAGTGTGTGAGATTAGCTGCGGACAGATAAACACATGGACACATACACATGACCAAATGCATGATGCCCTCCAGGCTTATGCCTGGCGGAGATAATAAATCATATTATTACTATTAGAGAGAGAGAGAGAAGGAAAACCTAGCTGAGTCTGTCTCAAAAGTGGCATTATACAAGATTTGAATTTAGTTGTCCACAAACACAAGCACAAATACACATGTGTGTACACAAAACTTGCCCTCCTCTGTTCTGAAGTGGGGTAGAGATTTGCCACAGACGGCCTTAGTAATAATTATTCAAATCACAGTGATCCTTTTGCATGTGTGTTAATTACCAGACCAAAGCTTTGAGTTGGAGGACTCTGTATCTACTCTATATGCTAATAACACCGCTTGCTATTTAGGCCAAAGTAAAAGACTGGGACAACAGGGAGAGGGGGGAGCGAAAGGGTAAAAGTGGGAAATTGCTCCAACTACAATACCAGTCAAAATTTTGGACACACTTTCCCATTCACTTGAATGAGAAAGTGTGTCCACTCTTTTAAAATAACATATTAACAGATTGTTTAATTTCGTAAATGTTTTACTATTACACCACAATTTCTTTTGATGTTAATGTCAAGTATTTGAGAATGAATAGAGAGCAATTACTTCAACTCCACTGACCATGAGTTGTATGACTCTAGTTAGCAGAAGCATACAGACTTCTCCAACATCAAAAAAACATTTTCATGTATGTTGAGAGTTGCCTCTTTCACTTTGATATACATTCACATGTAGTGTATATTTAAATATATATATATCAAAATATATTTTTTTTATGTGATTAAGGTACAGTCACAATTGGTTTAGATTAATGGGTGATTCTTTCCAATGCCTTCTACAACTGCTTACAGAATGTATAAAGTCACACCCAAAAGAGAATGACCTTAGCCACCATAGAGCAGCAGCAACAGAATTATTGTGGGAATGTTTCAGTTTATTCAATTATGTAAGTGGCCGCACTATTGCTGTGACCACAATATTTGAAGTATTAGCATGTGAACACACCAAATTATGACTAATTTAATGCAACATTCAAAAGAAGCTGACCCCATTCCTCATATGTATAATATTACTCCTGCTCTATTATTTTCTTCAAATTGCACTGCACTGCACTGCACCAGCATTGCACTTGCCTGTGTTTAGTACAATCACACACAGCCTCTTATCAAGGCCCTGATCCTTTAAAAATATCACAAAAACAAAATGGCTAACAAGCAAATGTTTTTTTTACGAAACCCTATGTACATTATTTTAAAATGCAATACGATGGACCCTTAAAATTGTTTATCTCTACACACACAACTAGGAAAATAAACCACTCAGCAATATATTAATAACTGTATGTCACTTTAAATATATTAAATATATATATATTAAACAACTGACCTAAAATCCTTCCTATAATGAATTTCTGGGTATTTGATGCCATTTCTTTTGTGTTTAGTTTAGTATAAGCCTAAAAATACATTAGGGATGAGTTTACACATCTAACTTAAACAGGAAGGGACAGAAGGTTGGGGACACACACACCACACAAACACATACACAAACATATTACTTGCCACTCCTTAACACACACACACACACACACATGCGCGCGCGCACACACACACACACACACACACACACACACACACAAACACACACAACCACACACATGCGCACATGCAAGCCCAAAAGTACCAACCTAGCTACGGGAAGAGCAATGATGTTGACCCCAGGAACACACCATCTCTGTCTCTGTCAGAGGGACTTGGGGCCCTTTGGTAAGTTGTGTGTGTGTGTGTGGGCTGGGGTCCGAGAAGTGAGGAAGGATGAACTGTGTGGGAGAGCCATCTATTCACTGCTGACAAGGTCAGAGCTACGAAGGGAAAGAGTCCCCTGCCATATGCAGAGAAAGAGAGAGAAAGATATATAGAGAGAAAAAGATGGACAGAGGGCGGGTAGAGCACACAAACTTTCTTCTTGCTTTCTATTCTTTATGCTAATTCATAAAATACTTAATATAAACAATGAATATACGGGTACACAGCCAATCCAAAGCATTTAGAGAGTCAGTCAAGATTTGACAGTACAAACTCTAATGGATATCAACTTAGACCATCTTCATAATGAGGTGTTTGAAAGTTGTGTGCATGTGTGTGTCGTGTCAACATGCGATGGGACATGCCGAGTGGTGGTGCTGAATCAACAGTGACCAGTGTGCTTTGTCTTCATTATGATCCCAGTGGGGAGTCACAAAGATGCGCGCATGCCACACACACACACACACACACACACACACACACACACACACACACACACACACACACCTACACATACACTCACACACCTGTGCCAGGGAAGCACTAAAATACTCCACTCAGCACATCAGAGGAGCCATGAGGACACATACTTACTCATGTGTGCACACACTCAACTCGAGTCCACACAGCTTGCCTGTGTTATCTAATGAAGGAAAGAACGAAGACTCTTCTGTTTTCCTCCCTGTTGCCAGTTTCTGGAGTAACTCTATATCTGTAACTGTTATCTCATTGAAAGTAGAAAGTTTCTAGTGAGTCTGTGAAGTTGTATACACACATAAATGAGTTGAGATTTTGGGATTTTTTTTTTTTTGCACAGTAAAAACAAAGCAGCATAAACACAACAACAAAAGAAAAGAAACAAATTGTGCAGGTGAGATTTAGAAAAACTCCTGGAGGCTTATGGTAGTAATCTCACCTCATTAGTTGTTGATAGCCAGTTTTGTACTGTTGAACCTTTGTTGACAACCAAAATGAGATTATTTTCATGAAAGAAAATCACTAACATGCCCAAGACAGACAGTCTTGGGTATGTGATTGTTGCTCATCAACAATCCTTCGTCATATGACAGACCGACACAGTGACACCAGATAACCACAAAGGTGCTGTCAGTATAAAAGGGTTAACAGTGTGTTATCTGACATGGCTTCCCATCTATGCATGCAACCTTGGTTAAGGTCACTATTCTGCATTTGGATTATTATAAGGTGAACATGGGTTTATAAGTGAGTACTACTGACTATTATACTGTAACTATAATAACCAGAATTACTATATGGTAATTATTGGAGATATTACTTAATAATTATTATAGGATTATAACGACCCACTATTGGTAGTGATGTTTAACCTTTGCAACCATAAATTGTGTTATTATCACATTTATCAGTCTCAGAGATACTGTACCTACATGACTGTAAAGAGCAGATTGTTTTATTGACTTTTCTTAGGTGATAGAATTAAAAATATATAACTGTTTCCCTGCACTTTTACCTGTAGTTTAAATATAATAGCAAACACAAATTTGACAAATCTGAAGAGCAAATATATTTTTACAATGTCAGATATAATTCTGGGATTAAGCATTGCACAGCGACTACTGAACAGCAATTACTAGGGATTAACTTGAAATTCAATCACTTCCTGCCAATTAAATGGTACAAACTTGAAATTAATGCTTTAGAGAAACTTTAAATAATTATATTCCACAAAACTAAAAAAATGCACTTTGCCATTTGCCATTTGCACTACTTAACTGATCATCAGCTGATCTCCCAGAGTATCACCCACTACCCATTTTCACTCCTTTATATATCAGACCACATACCATGTAACACATAAAACTTATTTGATGCTCATTGCAGCTATATACTTGAGATACTTTATGTCTGATTTGTTATTTTCCCTGCTCAATATGAGACAGCTTTCTGACTGAACATGAAAGTTGTTTTGAATAAAGCAGTCAAGTCTGATGTATTTGCCATAATGACAAGAATGTTTCTGACTGAACTATTTTCATGTAGCTGTAGTAAACAAGGAACCTTGATTTAATATCGGCCTCTGGTCAGATATTGGTCTAATAGTCGTTTCTCATAGTAATTTCTGTGTCAGCGGTGTGACACTGTGTGTGTGTTTGTGTTCTTGTAGACCAACCTGCTTTGTACTGAGGAGGTGGTGTAACCGGTGAGCTTGGTAGATCTTAGCTGTCTGCTCTTTTACCATCTCCTGACAGTATCGCTCTCTCTTCTGGAGTTCCTCAAGTTCATCCAGCTCTCTCCTACAGGACACATTTACCCATAAGCATTTTTTTTTTTGTAATTAAAATTCCAAACTTCCTTAACTAGTAAGTTTCTTCTTCCTTAATGATTCACATGATGAGCATTTAACAGAGATCACAGTCAAACATGTGAGTTATTCAACTGCATACATTGTACAATAAATACAAAAGAATATTGTTCTTTTAAATTTCTGATTTCAGTCCTTTGTTATGTCATTAATTTATATGATATCCAGTAACTGATTGCAAGGGTGCATATTATATCAGCCTTAACTGACTTGAACTCACTTTAGCTTGTCTTTAGAGAATAAAGTTTATTCATTATTTTACACAAACATCTTTGACATAAATTTATGGCATCATATGTAGTGAAATAAATATAAATCATATACTTTGTCATATTCATACACTTATGTATGTTTTCTAAATGACAACAACTGACTGGCCTAAATTTAATTTAATCTAATTCTACATCTCTTGCTATAATGATCATGTGAGACTAATGTTTTGATATCTGTTTAGAATCTGCAAACATAAACTTGATGACCAACACCAAGTTAACCTATTACAACGAGCTGACCTTATATCTTAACATTATATAAATGAGAGACTTTTGCACAATGTACACTTCATGCAAGTGAGCCTGTGCATACATTATAACATAATTCCCTGAAGTGTCCTTCAGATGGATAAAAAACTTCCTAATGATGAGAGAGACTGGGACAGACGTGGAGAGACAGAGGAGCTGTGGGAGAAAAACAAGAGAATGAGACTGCTTGGAAGGAAAAAAGCAAAGTGAGAGAGCGGAAGGCAATAAGTGGTAGGATGATGGATATATTTCATCACCGCAGCCAGGACAGGTCTGTCTGTGACATCTGTTAAGCGAAGCTGGCTAAATGGGATGCATTAAAAGCCCATACACAGCAATTTCATTCTGCAATCACACAGCCTTATTGTTACAAGGGGGTAATAACTTAAGGAGGGAATTGGAAACAATTACTAAAACACACACGCCATGGTAATGTGAAAACACACACACGCACACAAAGCTAGGGGTAAAGCCAATCTAATTCCATGAGAGCAATACCAATAAGAGTTTAGTCATAGCTCATCAACAATCCTTCGTCTCTTTTCCTATACCTCCTCTTTCTTATCCTTCTTTACTGTTCTATACCCAACTCCTGTTTTCTATTACGAACCTCCAGAGGAATCAGAATATTCATAGTGTGTCTGTAAAGTGAGGTTAACACATTCAGCAGCTACTGACATTTAAAAAGAAATCACAACACTGTTCCTGTTGCCTTTGCACTCTCATTCCTTCCTCAACACCAGATTAAATTACAAAATAAATGAAATATGCAGAGCATTGTGTGTATGTGGGTGGTTCTGTGTGTGTGTGCGTGTGTGTGTGTGTGTGTGTGTCTCTGTGTGTGTGGTGAGAAAGAGCGCGAGAGATGTGTGTATAAATGTGTGTGTTTATGTAATATGAAGCACGGTAATTTAAGACTGTGTGTATGAATGTGAGGCCATATGTCTATGTGTGCTAGTGTGTGTATGTGTCTGTGTAAATGTAGAGGTTACTTGGCCTCTATTTATAGAGCTGGCAAACAGGGATATTACTTATTAATGTAAAATATAAAGTTCTGGTTTATTGTGGGACAGTCTGGTTCAGAAACCAATTGGTGAATGTTTGTGTCTACAGTATATGTGTGTATTTATGTTCGTTCACGCATTAACACTGATTTACAAACTGACTGGCAAGGCTTTCGGGGATCAGGACCTGTTCTCACATGTCTGTGTGTGCCTGACTAGCTAGTGTGTAATTGTGACTGTATCAGTGTGTGTGTATCAATGTTCATACAAAGTGTTCACACACTTTTGCTTGTACATGTGTCCACACGTCTGTGTCCCTGTGTGTGTGTGTGTGTGTGTGTGTCTGTATGTGTGCACACGTGTGTGTGTGTGTGTGTGTGTGTGTCAGGCTGACCTTTGCTTCCCTGCCCCCAGCCCCAATGTTATTAATTGCTGTGTAGTGGACAAAAGCCAAACAGATTTGTAACGGCTGAAGGCACCTCGATCTGTGTCGACCCAACCAGCCGCCACAACATACAACCCTCATTAGCCCTGTTCGGCACGCTGCACGTGCCCTCTTGCTCTTTGTGTGTGTGTGTGTGTGTTTGTGTGTGTGTGTGTGAGTATGTGTTTGACTGAATGAAAGTGAAAGCAAGAAAGAAGGAGTGTTGTAGAATACTGGTATTATGGCTTGTAACTTCTCTAGGTTGTTATATGTAAGGTTTATTAACCTTGGTTGATGCTTTGATAGGAATCATCTTAGCTGATATATGTTATGAAAAATTTTACATTCATGAAAAATTGTATGAAAATTGCATAGGTTTGAAAA
Source organism: Thunnus thynnus (assembly GCF_963924715.1). NCBI lineage: Eukaryota > Metazoa > Chordata > Actinopteri > Scombriformes > Scombridae > Thunnus > Thunnus thynnus. The sequence goes on along the minus strand of NC_089517.1, from coordinate 25,392,250 downwards.
AGACATTTTTTATTAGTCTTTGATTAGCGTAGAAATATCGAACATCTTTCCGGAGTGACAATTTAGGCTATTACTATTCTATTTAAGGTTTTTCTTACTATTAATTATTGACTTATTATACAGACAATATACTAATTAACCATATTGGGTTAAATTCTGATAAAGTCATGATTATATTATCCTGGAATGAAAAGGTGGCAAAGCAAAATGTAAACGTGAGTATGTAATAATGTTTCCACTTTTTGAGACAAAACATTCCAATTTGAATTTTTTTTGGAAAACTTTTTTAGCAGCAATATTACAATGAACAAGATCATATGGCCCTAGTGGTTTTATTTCAAGTTGTTTAGCCTTCAGACATGTTTAATATCATTAGACTGGAAAACCAGAATTTCCCCCAATTTATTAAAAATTTTTTACATCAGATAAACTGACTCTAAAAAAGCATGAACGTTGCTTTTGAAAATACTTTGGGGAGGGTTTTTTTGTATATGATTACTTTACAACTCGGACCACAGGGTTGTAAAGTAATTAAAACAGTAATTTAAAGCACTTTTAATCACTGGAAAATATATTTAGAGCTGATATGATTATACATGCACGTAATTGCATTGGAAGACAAGATAAGTGTATCATTACACTGAAAATGTGCTCTAATTATCATGTCAGCGCATTACATTATACATAGATATGTTCAAATTTTCATCGATATATAGATTACAGTTATAGTTATTTTTCCACATTATAGCATTATTTAATTACATTATAAAGGTTATTGGATGCTTTTAATGTGTTTAGCATGTCATATTATGCTGTATAAGCACTCTGAATACAGATTACTTTTGAAGGCTGCTGAACTGTTAGACATGCTAATCAAGCATACTTGAAGTACTTTCAAATAACTGAAACCTTAACTGACAGTTTCACCCTGAACTGTTAACTTATTTAAGTGGCTAATATAGTACAGCTAAAATTCTCACTTCTTCCTTAATAATTTACACCTTGGTTTAAAACGGTTAGTCAAGGGCTGATAGGATATCAGAGAATGAGGCATTGTAGGACAGCCGGCCACACCTGCGGTCATCCAGGCCAGTACCAGAGCAGCTAATTGGCCAGGTCCTAAATATTTAATGGAGGTTTGACCTGATTGGCTTATTTAATTGCTCCAATTAAATGATTCAATAGGTTAGCAAGGAGGGGGTAGTCAGCTAGTCAATTTAGACAGCTCAATGTATTGAGCCTTCAACACCCTTAAAACAGAGGGTTTACATTAAGTGACCGACAACTGATTAACAAATTCACTAAAGTACTAAAACTGATGCCGTGAAAAGGTGTGGAAGCAAACAATGATACCAGTGTTGAAATTATACCCAATCAATGTTTCTTACAAAGGGATAATAACCTTCTCACATTTTCAATACTTCCCACCATTGTTTCCCGCTCAAAAGTAATTTCCTAAAGAGGCAGGGAGAGCACAGCATCCAGATTATACTTCAACACACAGACAGACAGACAGACAGACAGACATGCACACACACATACACACACTGCATATACAAATCCAATCAGACTGAAGGAGTGAACTTGTCTCCACCCAAACTGGATCAGAAAGAAGCAGCAAAAGAAAGACTGACGCATAGAAGCAGAGTCTGATCGCAGGGCAGGCGTGCAGGCAGGCCCCACTCTCTTCACCATAGCAGCTCTCTCCTTTCATGAATGTCCTTGAGAGGGATACAAGAGAGGGAGGAATGAAGAAGGCTGGAGAAAAGAGAGACAGGAAAAAAGTAGAGAGAAGAAGAGAGACAGCATAGCTTCAGAAGAGAATTAAAAAAAAAACACTAGTACTGCTCAGTGTAGCGACACCAAGTCCATAAATTCGCCCTGAGCCTTGTTTTTCTGTTATCTTTAGGATAAGTTAAATGATTTTGCCATGTCGTTGCAGCATCACAGGGAGACTTATTTATCTGATTATGGCAGTAATAATTACCCAGCTGTTTATTGCAGATAGAGGAATAATTCATGCAGTCAACAGGCCGTGTTGGTGGCGAGAGCGATGACACCAGCACATTTAGTAAATATGCAAAGCGGGCTTGCTCCGCTTTCCTAATTGCCCCCATCGTCCCACTGCATGCCCTTATTAAAGCCCAGGAACTTTAAGTGTCTCCCTGACAAAGTGATAAATTGTTGGGGTACCAAGGAAAACTGTGGCAGAGTGGGGACTGTGCCGGGGTCCTGACTTCATTAGGCTATGCAGAAGGAGAGGAAGGATGAATGAGGATGGACACTGAAGCACAGTGAATCGGTGGCAGAGAGAGAGGGAGAGCGAGATATAGAGGAAAATAGATTGAGAAAGAGAAGGAGAAAGAAGAAGGAGAGACACAGAGAGGGCAGGGAATAGAAGAGGTTAGTGAAAGTAGTGTGTATTAGCTAGATGCTGTACCAAATGAAATGATACAGATGGTTTCGTGCGGGGGATCTGTCATGAGAGAGAAAGAGAGACTGACTGAAACAGAGTGTCAGAGCAAGGGAGAGGAGAGAGAGGTTTGGCAGTCTATGCATTACTCCTATATCATTACCATGCACAGCCGATCAGCCTGTACTAAATGGAGACCATTAGTCCAACTTTGAATAATTTATTCAGCGGGTTGGACAGACAGACAGACTTACAGAGGGAGGGAGCATGCTGGTGGATTAAAAAGCGGACCTTTGCGGGGTGAGTGATCAGGCAGCGTGTGATCCGAGGGCTCAGCAGCTAACAGAGAAAGGATATTTTAAATAAATGCCGGCACGGCGTTAATTGATTGTGACCCCGGCAGCACTAAATAAACATGTGATTAACTGGAGAGAAAGTGACCTCAACACCCCAAACCACTGCGAAGGAGGGGCCCTGTGTATGTGTGTGTGTGTGTGTGTGTGTGTGTGTGTGTGTGTGTGTGTGTGTGTGTGTGTGTGAAGAGACTGAGGATGTGCGACCAAACCAGTAAAATGACAAATGACATCACACCTTGTGCTCCTTTCAATTATGTTTTACAATTATTTACTTTCACGTTTCTATAAGTTGTTCTAACACTGCTCTTTGTATTTGACTGCTTTCAAAATATACTGTGTAAGAAGACAAGACAGAGATTGGAAAGATGTGTATGGCAGTATAGCAATATTTTAACCTTATTGTTTGTCTAGGCAGGCAGGATATTAATACTGCAAAATACAAATGTTACTGTGAAAAGCTGCAATATGCTGTTGATTTGATCCAGTCTGAGACTTAAAAAATAATGGCCTGTTTGAGACAAACATTAGTTGCTTAGCTCACTGGTTTTCATATTACAAATTATCATATTAGTAATTACACATACTTTTCACTGACTTATGTAAATGCTCATTCTAAGTACTAAGTACTTTTTAGTCAAGTATTTATATGCTATATATTAATATGGTGGCTAAGACTGTTTTCTGTTTATACAAAGCCTATAGCAGAAGATAAACAACTATAAGTACAATTTTGCCGGTTTTACATCTTTCATCACTGGTATATTGTCAGAATTCTTTAGGAAGTTGTGTGTGTGTCTGATTGTCTTTGTGTGTTATAATACTAAAGTAGCAACACTTCCTTAATGGACTTTAACAGCCTAGTCCCCCTACCTCTAAAAGGGGCAAGGAGTGTGGAGGAAAGGTGGAACGCTGGTGGGGAAGTGAGGGGAGAAGTCAGTGATCCAAGGAGCACTTTAACAAATTTACATTTAATTTTAGCAGAGGCCTAAAGATATTTTCCGGTAAAATATATTAGCAACATTAAAAATGTGACTATTAGCTAAGCGTGATGTTTTTTTTTTTTTTTGTCAAAAATAAAAGATGGCGTATCTCTAGCAGTAAGCCCTGGAGCACAGGATGTTTTATTAATGCACGAGCTGCGGTTCAAATCAGAGGCTAATTTTTAATTTCTTCACATCGTTCACTTCTCTCTCTTAGCCTCGAGCGCTTTAGAGGACTTCTCTCTCTCTCTCTTCTTTCCTCTCTGTCTCTTTGTCTCTCTGTCACTTTCATTCCCTCACTTTTCCTCTGAAGTAACAACTATGAAAGTACAGATCTTACCAACACATTCTCCCTCTCTCTCTCTCTTTCTCTCTCTCTCTCTCCCTCTCTCTTTTTCTCTCTCTCTCTCCCTCTCCCTCCCTCTCTCTCTCTCACACACACACACAGTTATCAATACACAAGTGCACCTTTTAACCAACTGCTTTTACACAAATCAAATGAATTAATCTTGACTGAAATGTACCAGCTGAGTCCATTCCTGGTCCTGTAGTGGTCCCTGGGCAGAAATAGATTTTACCAAAGTACATAATGGGGAAATGGTTTTAAAATAAGAGACAGCGTTAGGCTGAGCAGAGAAAAACGAAAAGAGAGGAGAAGTAGTGATGCATTGTATTTACCAATATTCCCTTTCTGTATTTCCTTTTTAAAAAAGTGTACAACATTTTCAAAAAAATGTGCAACACACTTCTTCTTGTCATTGAAGCTGCATTGACCCAACTGCATTACTAAGAAATTTAGCAAAAACAGCAGAACTTGATTTGGATGGAAAATAAGGCAAATGTGTGAGAATCTGTAAAGGTTAAGTGGAGACAGAATGAATGAAATATTCAAAAAATGACAAGTAGAAATCTTGTAATTGCTGTAAATGATCTGGCCACCCGTACTTTAAAAAAGTAAAGTAAAAAAGGAGGAGCACACATTAATTCAGCTGCAGTGTTGTCAAAAGGTCAGCCCTCTTCCTCACAACAACACAGCAACCAGCATTGTGTTCCTTTTTTATTTTTTACCTGACTAGTTTGTTTTTCATGGAGAGTCCTTGCAGATAGCTCTTGCGTGCGTAAAAGTTATGGATATACTTCCTCACAAAGAATCCTCTCCATCTTCGCTGAATCTATAAAGTGACATGACAGAGGTTTTCTTTAGAGGTATTTCTACAATGTGGAAATCTGGTAGTGTGGAAACTTTGATGCTTAACTGATAATAAATATGAAATAAATAATTAGTTTCACATTGCAATTGTTTAAATGATTACACTAAAGGAGGGTTGCTTTACACAGATGGTAAGGTCAAAAACAATTCATCAGTCATTAATATGTTACTGTCTTTTCAAGTATTCATTTTTCTGATTTATCTGCTCTTCCAACATACAATATTAGAAAAACGACCAGCATATTACTAAGTCTTTTATTACTTTAACTCATGATGGACACATTAAACATAAAAATAACACATATGATGCTATTAACAGTATATGGGAGAGCACTCTTCAACCATACATAATGATATATTCTTTTCCCCTGAAGTGATAGAGGGACAATCCAAGGTGGGACAGACAGCTGTCACAGCTCCATACGTTTAACTGTATCAGTCCACATTGATTGTGGAGGCTGCAGATTAGCCGGCACACACACACACCCACACATACCAGTGGACCATTTTAAAGCAAGGGGGCGGATGTCCTTCAGACTAATTAAGAGATTAAAACAATGGCAGGTAAAAGAATAATCACACTATGAGAAGAATGAAGAGGAGAGAAGAGGAGTGGAGGATGGGGAAAAACAACAAAGAGCAAAATGAGAATTAGCATTGATCTGCCAGTCAATAGATAATTTTAAATAAAGTAATTGCCGCCTCCCGAGTTCTTGCTGACCTTTGTTGACTAGTGAAATCGATGCTGTTGAATCTAATACAAATCCGAGGTGCGGCATGTAAACACTGGTTTCTATTATGGCCCTAATACATTATCCTCTGTTAGCTACCATGCCATGATAAAGACAACGGGAGGGGAGAGAAGAAAGAATAGAATCAAAATTGATTCAAAGGAAGTGTCACAGGGGGATTCTGAGATGATTGTTTCTCCCTTGGTGTCTCTCCTTTTCTCTTTCCCTCTCCCTTTCACTCACACACTGAATATTTCTTTGGTAAAGGAGGGTCTGTGAGTACAGATGTCCTTCAGTAATTCATTTTTGCACAGGGTCACTGGTTTCATACGCATGTACACACACTCTTGCGGAGATTACAGTGTAGTTCTCACAGACCTGCCAATATTTTGTAGCATAAAAATGAACTGAGAAATCCTAACATACTTTATCTTTAAGGCTGGCATATCTTGCAACAGGTGGCATCGTAAAAAGGGACTGGTTTATTAATCATTTTATTATTATTAATATCTATTTTCACTTTTGAAGCTTTAAGTTACACTTGATCAATCAACTTTAGGAAATTTGTCTCTGCATTTGCCCCATGACATCTCTTTAGGAGCAGTGGGCGGTGGACAGTGCACATTGAAGTGTCCAGGGACTGACATCACTTCTATGGCCAGTGCCTTGGTCAAGGGCAACAGCAGGACTGTTCCTAATATCTTCATGTTGGACGTTTGAAGGAAACTGGAGAATCCAAAGAAAATACACACAAACACAGCAAATAAAATGCAAACTCTGCAGAGAAAAGTCTCATTTGGCCCTTGTGGGGTTCAAACTCTGTGTACCTTCTTGCATTGCTAACCACTGAACCACTTTGCTGCCTCATTCGGATTTATTTTCCTTTCCATTAAAATTCCTATTGCTTCCTATAGGAAACTGTGGGTAGTTTATATGGGTAATAAAGGCCTCATTTCTCTAACTTCAGAAGCTTCTGCTCTACTCTACATGGTGACATCACCCATAACCTTTCACCTCATGACCTAAAACAGCTGGGTCCAACACTACTACTGGATGTATGTCTCCCCGTAATGTGACACTTACTGAAACGATGGGGTGGTCAGCTTTATGTGTTTGGGTTTCTATTAAGTGTAAAATTTGAAGCCCTCAGTTTCCAAGCTTTTCCACCAATGTACATTGTAATCATCTCTGTCCAGCTGGACACTGACACACCCTCTCCAATAAACAGTAGTGGATTTTTTTGTTGGCCTATAAAATCCTTTAATAGTTTCGGCAGAATGAAACTGTTAGCCAAAAGAGTAGGCTGTATGGAATTGTAAAAAGATAAGGTTTCTGTGCAAATTCCTTGTGTAAAAATGCCAAAGCATCAGTCACAGCCACAGATTTATGATTTATGAGTTGAACAGTAGTAGCTGCTAACCGGATAAATGGGAACATTTGATAAGTATGAGCACTGACAAAAAAAAAAAAGCTAAAACTGAGACACAAGCTAGATATTAATATATAGGCTTGCATTCAGAGGATAATTTGCAACTAAAGAATGAAGGTTGAAGGTTATATGTGACAAGTGGACAATGCTGTCAGTGTAGGTGGACCTACTAACAGTGTCAAGACATTTTAAAATGAGTGAAAACAGCATATTAGCTAGACGTTTTTTCTTATGTGCTTTGGGGGATTCTCAAGGGTTCACTGAGTTAAATTTGAGGCTTTTTAAGACCTTTTCAATAACACACAGAATGCAATCTTTAACCATTTTTACATTCATACCAGCAAAAGTATAAAAGTATGACATGGCCTACAATTATTTATTATTGTATCACAGTATATTTGAGCAGTATATAACAATAATTCTCAATAATATAATTAATCAAATTAATACAACCAGATTAACAGCTTCCTGCAGTGCAATCCACTGTCACACCAATCTCATTCATAGTTTAAAGATATAGAATGTCTCTCGTCATCCCAAAAACAAAAAAAACCAAAATAAAAATTAATGTAATTAATGTAATTAATGTTACTGTCTATAACAGGAAGGAGAAAATAATTAAGAATTTTGTAAATGAAAATTAAGACTTTTTAATATCTTCTAAGGCCTTTGGTTGAGGGAACTGAATTCAATTCAATGCTTTTTAAGACTTTTCAAGACCTGCAGATGCTCTGTTTTTACGTGTTCCTAATATACCTAAATGGCATATAAAATCAAATAGATAAACCTCAACATGATGACACATGTTGAAAAATAATAAAGTAAAAGATGTTAGATTAAAGAAGTTGCTATGATGGACAATTTTTGCAACCAAGTGGTGTGATGAAGTGCTTACAAGCTGCTATTCATGGGGCCTCCCATTCACAGCGCACACAGAGTGTCCCCCCACCACGACACTCCATTTGCTAAAACAAGACACTGTGGTGATATTTACCCTGACCGCCATCTCCTCGTAGAAATTCATCTTCATGATAAAATATGCCGCCTGTGAACACAAAGGAAAAGATGGCGTTACATCTTGTCTCCCAGCCCTCTGATCTGTCCACAGCAGGCGTCAAAGATAAAGAGCTCTTTATACATAATACATTGCACAGAGGCAGCACAGATAGGGCCACTGTAGAGGGGAGGGAGGAGGGAAGGAGGCAAAAAAGGAGAGAGGGAAAGCATGAGCGACAAGAGGAACAAGAGAAAAAGTCAGGGGGTATGGAGGGAGAGAGAGAGAGTGATTAGGGGGACTTTGTATCAAGGGGAGGACGGTACTCTCTTAATACACCAACACAGACAAGGGCCAAGAAAATCTATGGTAGTCAAGCAGTGAGCTAATGGAGATGTATGACGGCCAAACGCTCTCCTCTGGATTTCATAATCAATGACAGCACTGCCAGAAGAGACTAACAAAAGGCCAGAGAATATTCAGCGGCGCACTCGACGAGCCGTCACACACCAAACATGCCGGCCGACCACTGGGGGCACATTTCAGGAGCAAACTGGAGAGTCGGCCATAAAAGGGATTCATATCTCAACACGTCTTTTTTAATAACGACAGGGAAGAGAGGGAGGAGAGGAAGGGGTAAGAAGACAAAGACTTGAAAGGAGCTTGTAAATTCAGCTTGATGTTTTGAGATGAGGCTTTGTGCCAGTCACATTACACATGATAAGGTCCACAAGAGTGAGAGAGAAAAAGCCAGAAAAGAGAAGGGAAGAGAGAGAGAGAGAAAGAGGAGGGGAGGAATAGAATCTCTCAGGGCTAATTCAAAATAGTACACTGTGGCAATTGTGAGTGATTCAAATTAGTGCTCGTCTGTTTCCAAATGAGACCAAACAGCCTCTTTTTAGCCCATATGTGTGTTGTGACACATCCTTCATCGTTTATTTCAACACCCCTCACCCCCGTCCCCCACACCCCCTTTCCATTTCTTGAACGCCTCCCAAACGGCGGCTGGCAGTTATGCTTTAGCAAACAGTCAATTTACAGGCATGATAAATAGCTTGTTGTGATACGTTTACAAAACTCAATCCAGGGGAAAATTATACGTGAGAGCGCTGGGTATTGGATCCGGTATCAACAATCTGTTCAATTAAGAAGCAGTTGGAGGCAATATGCCGAAAATGGGGCCTTGTTTTACTAAAGCACACACATATATACACACACACACACACACACACACACACACACACACACACACAAACTCCTCTACTCTTTCCTTCTCTCTATTCCTCTCCACACTCTTTCTATATGCATCCCAGGAGTTGCTATATAGATGGAATTCCTTATCATATTGCATCATATTTCCTAAGTGCTAATTTCCCAATGTGTAATGAGTGAATTATATTTCTTAAGGTCAGACGCAGGGACTTAGGCATATAGCAATTGAATTCTAATGCATGCTATCATAACATAATCAATATATCTATAGCCGTTCCAGCTTCTGGCTTACCTTCACCATTTGTCTGAAACGCGCCCTTGCTGTGAAGCCCCGCCATATCTTCTGTATAATGACTGCCTTCTTGTGCAGATGGCTGTAATAAAGTCATATTGGAGAGAGGATTGGATGAGGTTGGTTTTTTTTTTTTGGTTTTTTTGTAATTGAAATGAGGGAAAACACTGAAAAAAGGTATTCATATACACATGGATGGAAATGCAATTGTGGATCTATTTGTTAGTTTATGTTCTGCAATTATATAATTCAGTACAAAAACTCTAAAAAGCAAGAATTTTCTTGGGGTTTAGGGTTAGGATTAGATAAAAACCTAACTGTGGTAACCTAACATGGTAAAAACACTAAAAGAAAAGGGAAATGCATTACTGTATGACATATATGCAAGTTAATTTAACAGAAAATCACTAAAATCCCTATTGCTATAATCAACTGTGACCTCTTTTTTGGAAAATAATAAAGAAAATTGTGATTTTGTTTTGTGCTTCAAATGTTGGTTCAAAGGTTGTAAAGGACTTCAGTTAAAAGGTCAGCTGACAAACACACACTCTCACAAAGACACTCACACACAGAACATTGCTGTTCTTCCAGGCTTTTCCATCATGTCCGATGAGCCTTTCACCTCCTTTAGTCAGTGGCACATATTTGTATTCATCTTCAAACATACTCTAAATGCAAGTCCACTGCGATTCTCTGCCTCCAATGAGGCCATCAATTTCCAAAAGGCCATTTATATGCCCAGAAAATCAATGCTTATAGTGGGGATAGCACAACCCCAGAGTTGCACTTAGGCAGCTAAAATTGTTGCTAATTATCCACTTAACGCATTGATCAATTAACTAAAGTAATCTGAATTAACCTACTGTCTGGAAGTTTGTCTGCTGACCCTGCAGAATGGCGCTGGGGTCACAGCATACGAACAGGCACAGAGATAGAGACATTCATTTCTCTCTGTGTGAAAGGAGCACCGAGTACAAGTGACATTTATTCCTCAAGGCCATTTGCAAAGCTCTAGAAGTGGGATAATTATGGGAGTGAGCTAGTATCAGGGTTTCCCTTGAAATTAACTCTTAAGAGTCCTGCCTGAATGTTTTTCCACCCCTGAAGGAAAAAGCAAACCTCAAACTGGTACATAAAATATTAAGGCTTGTATTCTTTCTTTGCCTGTGGCATATGAAGGAGAACCAAAAGTCTCTTTTTCTGGTTTACAGATTCAAATTGAACACACACACACACACACACACACACACACACACACACACACACACACACACGTAATACCTGAGGTAAGCCCGCACCTTGCAGGCTCTGAACCAGCTCTGAATCTGGGTAGCGGCCTGGTTGTCCCCCTCTCTGTTCTCTTCAGCGAGACTGTGGCACACACACACACACACATTGTATTAATAATGGTCTGTAGCTACATTATCTCACTGGTGTTGCCTTTTAACGTAATGCATGAAATAGTATTTATAGGTCTATTTGTACTTGCAAAGTACACAGCCCGGCTTTGCTGTGAGTGCTATGTGTTGTTTGCTTGTTTCATTACTTTAGTGATGGCACCCCTGGGATTGCAGTAACGTTAATTACATGTTACATTTTAAACTGAAATTATAGACCAGTGGTATCAACTGTAGCACAGTTTCTGTTCAAACTTCACAGAAATATACCTGTATGTTGTCTTCATCAACACAAGCGTTTAGTGAGGACCAACGGCTGTTTGCTAGTAGCGTTACGTAGCGTTAAGTTATAAGAGATACAACAAACGTGTCATGCTAACTGTCAGATAGCTAACGTTAAGTTAGCTAAAATCATGGATCCATGGGTAAATTAGTGAAAGCATAACGCTAGCATTAGCTGACATTTCTATTATCGTTTGGCAGTCATTCAGCTAATGGTTAGCAAAGGTCACAATGGTCCTTCACACCTGTATAATACATACCTGTTTCTGTAGAAATGTTCCTTTTGGAAGTCCTCAACTTCACTTCTTAATTTTAGTAACTCCGCCATGTCAGGCATAAGTTTACTGTTGTCTTGGCAACACAGCTGTTACTGGAGATGCGTTCACAACATGTAGGAAGTAGGAATTCCCCACAAGACAAACAGCTGAAAAGGAGGCTATATAGTACCAAACAACACTAAAAATATCTACCTTCTGGTGATGTACGGGAAGTCTCTGTTGATATGATCTGTGATGTCAAAGGCATATGTTTATAGCTTCTATTACTAATCAGCATGTAATGATGATTTGCAAAATCAGCCTCAGTTTATTTGTTTCTTTTAATTTATTTAAACATTGACCAGTATTTTATTCGGGTCCTTCTGGTATGTAGCTGTCCATTCATCTGTAGAATCACACTGATGCACCTCTCTTTTACCCTTCAGACTCCTCTTTCTTTCTCCTACATCTCTCACATGTTTTAAAGAGAGCAACAAATCTACCACCAATTTAATCTGATGTGTTTAAAAGTTTTTAACAAATTGGGTCAGCATATATTGTACATTTTAACTAAAATACTTAGAAAAAGCCTTATTTACTAGTCTCCATAATACATTTTAAACACCAACACTAATACATAACAAAAAATACACCATCTTGTTTATCCTCTTTATTCTTCCTCCATGTCTTTCACCACCTTTTCCAGCACTGTTCACTATCTACTATACTGAAGCAGTAATGCAGTGTAAATAACATAAGAAAGGGAGAAAAAAAATCCCAGAAAAATGCCTGCTCTGTGGATGCAGATTGTGCATCTGAGTATTGATCTGCCAGTGCCAGCCTCACCTCTTGCATCCATCCCTCCATCCATTTCCCTCCTTTCCTGACGTTATCACCCATCATCATACAGTTATCAGTTTATTTCTCCCCTCTCTTCCTTCCGTATTTCCCCTCCTCTTCACTCTTCTATTCCTCTTCAACCATATTCACCTGTCAAAATGATCACATCAGCGGGGAGGGGGGGGGGGGTGTTTGTGTGTGCACAGTATCTGTGCAAGGAAAGATATCTGTCTGGCCAACGGTCAGAGGAAAAGACTGTCTGTATTATAGATTACTCCTTAGAGACAGGCAAACCACAAATAGTGCAAGTGAATGAGTGTGTGTGTGTGTGTGTGTGTGTCTGTCTCCATGCTCTTTCATGTCTGTGTACCGGCATGCCTGCTTGTTTGAGTATATTTTTCTGTCTCTCTGTCTTTCTTTCAGGCCAATTTGCTGTCTTAGGGCCACCACAGTTGTGAAGAGCAGTAGGCAGATGTCCTAGGTAGAGTTATGGCTAGAGGGGCGAACCCATGGTGGCTCAGCCCATCCATCGAGGGGCGGCGGGAGGGCGGCCACCCTGGTAATTACCAGAGAAATGTTGTTGTGACAAGACAGTATGAACACCGCATGTGAGTGAGAGAGAAAGAGAAAGATTTTTAGGGAAGTGTTGTTTTTGACAAGACAGTAAGGATGGCTAGAAGCCATTTGTCCTGCCTCAACACTGATTAGGTGTCACCAGGTGTGTATCTGGGTGAGAGAGTGAAACAAAAAGGAGAGTGAGTGCACTTCATGGAAAGACACGCTGTTTACACACTGTCTAATGACCCAGTTCCAGACCCAACCAGACCATCATCGTCTCATCCTTCTCTTGTAATACATTTTTTCATCAAGTTCCTCCCCTCTCATCTCTTCTTTGCATATTTCTTCTTCTGTCCTTTTATCTGCTGGTTTTCTGTTCTCTGCATCCTCTGTCCGCCTTCAGTCAAAACATTTTTGTTGTTCAATGTGAAGTGAGCCAATAATTATCCAGTGTTACCCGTATATTCCCTCTCTCTCTCCCTCTCTGTGTCTCACGCTCTATCTCTCCATACGGGGCATGTCATTTAACATGCCTCCAGTCACCTCTCACAGTCAGGAAGCTCATCCAACCAGTCATTCTCCATGCCCATTGTTCCTAAATGAGGGCCATATGCGCTGTGGCCAGCACTGGTCATAAACACACACACACGCTACATGGTGATACCAGTGTCTGTGTTTGAATGTATGCGTGTGAGACTGTCACACATTGCTCTGCACTGTGCGTGTGTATGAATCGTTATTGTGTGGGTGTCAGTGTATGAGTGATTATATGTGAGTGTCTGTGTATGTGGGCCTGTCGGTGTGCGTCTGTCTGTGCATGTGTGTTCCTACAGCCACAGTAGGGTGCAGAGGATGGAATGTGTGTTTCTCGGCAGGGCCAGTTCGGCCATTATTATTAAACATCTGTCCGCAGCACATTAATTCCCCCACTCTGATGCATCCCTCTCTGCCCAGGGATCACTTAATTGAAATCCATAATGACTCTTTCTTCTCTTCTCTCCCACACTGAGAAAAGTGAAGCTGGCAAATATATTTTACACAAAAAGGGAGGTTTTTTATCAAATCATTCTATCAGCTATTGCCATTATCTTTTAATAGCCTGATACACCTTTAAGGTACAGTAACAGACAACATCTTAGTTATGTGTAAAACAAAACATATTACAGTGACTATTATTCCTGAAACATTTCTCTAATAAATAAAATTACTGTGTTTAATAGTGCACTTTTGTTAATATATTTGTCCCAAGGATTTACATGGCAAATTATATCTATATGTTTTGTTTTAGATTTCTTTGTCTAAGACAGTTTTGAATAAAATAAAGAATACATATGTAGCTGACAAAAGATTCACGATGACATTTTCTATAACAATTAGATAAAATCCTAGCAAAAAAAAAACAACGTTCAAAAAAAAATGTTCAACTCAGATGTATGATGGGAAGTTTCTGAGCCCTCCTTTTTTGTAGTTTGCTTTCTGGTGAGACGATATTTGTCTCTCTAAAATGAGTTTAGTATCTAATAAACTACAGACACTGTTTCCATCCAGGTTTTACTGTATCTTCCTTATAGGATAATTCAGACTATTTTTTTTAACATAGGTTTCATATTCACAGTTTTATTATTATTAAAATTAAAAATATGTTTGCTTACTTCACTTGTAATGCATAGTAATGCATTCCCATCACACACACAACTCTGACCTGATGCCATTTGTATGACATTAAAATGTTTGTTAAGATATGGAGCTGGCCCTCAAACCAAAAGTTCACCTAAGGCTTGTAAAGGCCTGAAGCTGGTCGTGGTCTTCTTAGTAAACCTATGGAAATTACTCCCTCATATTTTCTGCCTGAGGCTGCTGTTACTTTTTACAGTGGCAATGCTTTTAAACCAATTTGAAGCCATCTCTTTTTCCCTCTCCATCCCATCCCCTCCCTTCCACCTTTCCTCATTCCACATCCTAATATCCTACTAATGGATAAAAACTATGATTGTGCCGGTAGAGGAGAAATATCATACCTTTATTAGCTCACCTATTCCCACAGAGAGAGACAGAGAGAGAGAGGAAGAGAGAGAGAGAGAAGTAATGAATTGAGCATTGTGTAAAATAGTTTAATGCAGGGGTGGTTCATCATTATTTGTGGCGGATTGCATGCAGACAGGGGTGATCCATTAGTGTGGTCGTTTCCATCTGTGTATGCATGTCTCAGTGTGTGTATGCATGTGTGTGTGTGTGTGTGTGTGTGTCACCCAGAAGGACATTCGCTGCTGCCGGCCCCACTGTCACAATGAGAGATTCATCACCACACACACACACACACTCTCTCTCTCTCTCTCTCTCTGTCTCTGTGTCTCACACACACACACACACACACACACACACACACACACACACACACAGGCTACAGTACACATGTGGCATTATTGTTCCATCATTACTCCTCTCATTCTTCTTTTCAACAATTTGTCATTTCGTTGTCTGTGTTGACAGACAAACACATGCACACACACAGATTCATATGACAGTATGTTTTCTGTAAAGGCCAGAATTAAAAACATGGAATTGAATTTGAAAAAAATAAATGTAGTGATGCCAAATTTATCAAATTAAATCATAACAAT
Source organism: Thunnus thynnus (assembly GCF_963924715.1). Lineage (NCBI taxonomy): Eukaryota > Metazoa > Chordata > Actinopteri > Scombriformes > Scombridae > Thunnus > Thunnus thynnus. Next base: position 25,376,678 of record NC_089517.1, on the reverse strand, counting down.
CCAAAACTTATACTGCAATTTGGTTGCAACTAAACTCAGTGTGGAAATTTTCCAGACATCCATTGACCCATTGATACAATTTCAGTGATATCATTTCTAAAAAGGTCAAACTAATCCAGTAAGAGTTATTCAAATAATTTTTAAGGAAATGAACAAGACTTGTTTTAAAGAAAAGATTGCAATTAGCAGAGTGTAGCTCAAATTCAAGTCTAATTTAAAAACTCCCCATCCGCTGTTTTTAGAAATTGTCCAATATTCTCTCCCTGATTACAACTTTACTTTTGGCATCTGCTCTTCAATGGTGCAGAATTTTCTTCCCACATCTACCCTCACAAATTGTGTGATCCTTTGCCATCTCTTCCCACAGTCAAACTTTAGAGGTCTCCTCCTGTTTTTTGTATAATCCTCCCTCAAGTGTATATGCAACATTGCGAAAAGTGCACCTCAGTCCTGACATACATGGTTGACTCAAGACAAACAGCGCTTCTCAGCTGTTGTGCAAGTCTGTTAAATAACATGTAGGTCTACAGGTGCACGATGCACCAGAAACAAGGCACAGAAACAAAGGCTTAGTGAATGTGGTTGCAAGAGTTTGTCTCTCTTAATTGGAAGCAATTTATATGTTTTTATTTCATTTTATTATTATTTTGGTATATTCACCACACTTTTTAAAGAAACAAGGGACAAGAAGAACAGAACAGCAATCAAACAGGAGAAGAAGAGAATAAAGATAGGGGAGACATTTTTAGCTGCATGATTGCCACATCTGTTGGTCATTCCTTTACATCCACACCCACAATCATATTCTCCTTTCAAAATAAAACCCTTAGTAGTTTAATGGGATGTAGATTTTTTTTCCAGGAACTCAATTTTGGAGACAGAAAATAAATCATCCAGTCTGTACTCTGATCATGGCAGGGTGTAGGCACGCATCTGAGGATTCTCCCTCCTCTCCCTCTCTGTAGCACTTCACCACTTACACTTCACTTGCTCTTTTCATCTGGCCGTACCCATTTGTTATTACGCTCATCTCTTTCTCTCTTTTTCTGATTCGTGTCTGTCTTTTGCTTGCTCTGGTCTGTCTGGTTTGCATCGCTTACTAGCTTTATCTTTGTCTGCCTGAGCTTTTGAGCTTTTTGCACAAGACTGTCTCTCTCTGTCTCTCATTCACTCTGTTTCTTTGACATTAACCTCTTTCTCTGTCTGTTTGAGTTTCTTTCTTTCTCTTCTCCTGCAGCTAATTCTTAATCTTCATAAATAGACATGCTTCACTCACCTTTCACTTAAAGCACAAATGACTATCTTACATTCCTGGAGCATAACATTGCGCACATCTCCAAAGCACCTACTTGTTTTGTCTTCAACAATGACGTCCAGAAGACACTCTGTTGCTTCTGTGTGAAGTAGAACAAACCTTTAGAGTGCCTATGTGAGTGTATATGTCCTGCCACCACTGGAGCTAGTCTATTTCTCTTTGCTTCCAGCTAATTGGTTGGACCGTGAGAGAGACAGGCTGGAGAGGTGGCCAGACCTGAGAGTGAGTGTGTGAGCGTGTGTGTGTGTGTGTCAGATGTCCTCTGGCATGCCTCAGAGAGCTAATCATAACCACACTGCAGAGATTAATGAAGTCAAGAGCAATCAGCCCTGACACACAAACAGGGACACACACATGCACACACACTCACATACATGCACACACACAGGAACGTATAGTGGTTCTGGCTCAGATACACTGAACCTTGTTTAGTTGAGGCAGTGACATGTGGAGTGACTTAATGATTAATTGAATCTCTTCTTGTGCGAACATCTGCACCAACATATGTTGCAATTGTCAAAGTTCCTTTTTGCATGCTCGCTTAGCTTGTGCTCAGCCCCTCCGGAGGATTTTTTTTTTTTTAAACAATCGCATAGCATCAGTGCATGTTATACTGTATGGTGTAGAGGATTTATGTATGGCTACAGTAGACAGTATAATACACTTTAGATGCAATATAAAAGCAGGGCAGATTGACTTCTATGTTTTCTATCATTATACATGTAATGCCTGATAGACCATGGCATGGATGGGACATCAGTGTAGCTTTGTGAACTTCAACACTGGGTTGAACTTCCTGTGTTAACAAACATCATCCCTTTTGAAGCCAACTTGAGCAAGGAACCAGTTTACAGAGCATTTTTGTGTAAAGAAGCAAAGGAGATCTCCAACTTCAGTGCACCAATTGACTTTACGACTGCAGCTCCATGGCAGCCCCTTCTGCCTCCTGTCCCAGATTCATATCAAAACCACTTTCATGATAACTTGCTTAACTAGGATCATCCCAGGGAATGGTGAAAGTATTGTTATTGTTCCCTAGAAGTGAGCAGGACGAAAAAGCTCCCATCCCAGAGTCTGTCACATGTCCAGAGACAAAACATGAAAGAGAAGTTAGGAGTGTGCAGCAGTGGTTCACCAGTGGGACACTTTAACCGTAGTCTGGGGACTGGTTATCACCAAAAATTTGATAATGAGGTACCAACAGCCAATAGCCAGCCAGCCATGTGAACCACCTCACGTCATTTGTAAGTCTGGACCTCAGGCGGGCGGTAATGGCAATGGACTTATCTAGCTGGGGGCGCACCTGCCTTTGGGCCAGGATGTTCCCCAGACATTGAATCTCCCCCCTGCCCAATTACACACTTTTTAGAGGTTGGCCGTGAGTCCTGCCATGGGGACTCCAGGACCGCAGCCACCATCTGCAGATCCTGCTCCCAGTTGTAAGCCACAATGATGACATTAACCACACAGACTGTAGGAAACACCTTGTGGTAAAGTTATTTTTTATATAGACTTTGGTGGCTGCTTCTGTGTCCCACATAGAAGACCATGCAGGCATCTCCATGGGTGCCCAGGAATTAGGTTTCAATCAGATAATATGCCAGTCCATATTCTGCACCCCACCATACTGGCTACCACTATGATAAGGTTCATTGTCTTTTGGCAGTTACAGGACCACAAAGGGAGTTGCGCACCCCAATTTGTTTAAGGTGTACTGACAACTGAAAGTAGCTGTAGACTGTTTTGCCATGGCAGCCTATCCCAACCGAAACTGATACCAAAACCAATGCTATAGCAACTATCCACCCTATGGATGTATAGAGCTTTTTTCTACCTGAATTACTTGTATGACCAGAGAGTGAGAGAGAGAGGGAGAGAAACAAAAGAGAAAAGGAGGGGGCAAAAAGTACATTACATCTCTCTGTTTCAGAGCAGGGGGCTTTCAGCTCCTCATAAAGACCTTGACCTTTGGCTCCTATGGGCCTCTATGTATGATTCACGGGCTGCAGAGGCCCCTGATCCCATTTATCTGTTTGTGGTGTGTGGGTGTAGGTGTGGGTGTGGTGGCTGTATGTGCACATGTGGGACTGAACATAATATGTTTGCTCTTAAGTGTTAATGTGCATGCTCAGGTGCAGCCAGTGTCAGTTGTATGTGTGGCCATAATGCTTCACATGGCCATAACCTGACAAAGTCCCACACAAAAAGCTCAAAGCAGCTAACTTATCATACTGGACATAAACACCATTAACACTTATAACCCAGCTGTGAGCTGGTACTTGAAAGGTTTTCAGTCTTACATCTAAGGCATTAACCAACATTGATGGAGTTCCTCTGTGCAAAGTAGTGAACACAAATTAAATGAGGGGCTCTGTATTGAAGATGACTTTCTGCTGTGATCTGTGATCTGTGATGGATGCTGAGAACTGGGATGAGTGCAGAAAGATGCATGAAGAGGGATAAACCTAATGAAGTGAATCACCTGCTGTAAAGGAGCAAATAAAAATGTTGAAAATGTTGTAATCCTTGAATTTTGGTTGTGTCATATGAATGATGTCATGTTAATTAAGGATCCTTGCTTGGCAGTTTGATTTTGGATTGTTTTCAGCATTTACAATATGAGACAGTATATGGTGAACTTTAGTGGTCTTTGGCAGTCAGAGAGTGCTTGACTCGGGCTGTTTTTGAATGTGAAGTACTTACTGGTTGCCAGTGACCACTCTATAACACGCATCAACACACTTGAATTTGTGGTTCACTGTGTGTGTCCAAAGAACTTTGACTGCATTTGGCCTTTTGGCCATTACCCCACAGATAGATTTGTTTTCCCACTCCCATTCACAGCTAACTGATTACCATGATTGGACTACTGCTTTAAAATGTTCTCGTAAGGCATGTTGTATAAATGCAAAGGTAGTCTACTGGATTGCTCTAAATAAAATAACAAAATCATTGTATATTATACTTATTTCTGTTGTGTTTTGCTGGTAAAATAGGTACTGAAATAATAAGAAACCCGTTTTCCATCAACATTACTTTATTTTACATTTAATTTCATTACTTATATAACACCATAAGCAACCAGTACCCACAACTTTTACAGTCAATTGCAATCTCTATATATTATTAACTCAAAAAATGTAAAAGTGAACACAATGTAATCTGATTACTGTAATAGAGTTCATATAGTCCACACACTCACCCTGCTCACTCACATACACAAGCCTCATTCATCACAGAACCAATCTAACTTTCAGATCAACAGAAATCAGCTCTGGCCACAGGTGACTGGCCTGGCCAAATAGCCTTTCATTATGTGTGTGTGTGTGTTTGTGTGTGTGTGTGTGTGTGCATGTGTGCGTGCCTGTATGCCACAGCTTATGTCTTTTGTTGTGGATTGGAGGATTTAGAGGTGTCCAATAAACAGATTCATTATCTTAATAACATTATCTTCATTGTCTTACCATGTTTGTCAAAACATTTTATCTTAATGTATTTATTATAAGTAAATTTTTATGAAATAAACACAAGAAAAGTGTGACTTTAATACCATAGTAGTCAAGGTAAAGTAAAGTAAATAAATGCAATTGTAAAGGATTAAATGTGACTGAAAAACGTGACTCAAACATACATTGTAAGGAAAGGCAAAGACAGTAGGAATGTAACCAGAACTGAAAAAGGGATGCAAAGTAAATCAAATGAAATGACAATACAGACACAAAGAAAGTTGAAGCTGTAGCTTTAAATAGACAGTGGCAGTAATGGAGACAAAAACAATAACTGAAACACCCCGAGAGACCAAAACAAAGACAGCTAAACCATGAGCTATAGACAGAGCAGAAACCAAGTAGTTGGCACAAAGGCAAACACTGCATCATTTACAGGCATTACCATACCAACTGATAGCAGAGTGAATGTGTAAACTTGATGATGATGATGATGATGGGCTTGTCTCTTCACATGTCAGAGGCAGAAGCAAAGGTCACTGAGCACCAAGGAATTGGGGAGGCTTTTAGTGAGGAGGAAAAACACTAAATACTCCTAATCCCCCGTTTATTTGCCACATGGATGGTTAAAAGCTACTCTCAGCCTCATAAAATTAAAACCAAGTGTGCACCGAACTGTGGAGAAGAGGCATGGATATAGAAAGACAGCAAGAAAGGAAGGGGAGAGGAAAAATGCATAGATGATGAAGAGAGAAAGAAAGAGGGAGGTGGAGAAAGAATGCAAAGAAGAAAGGGGAATTGAGAAGCGGTGATGTGCAGCTCCAAAACATTCTTTAGCAGAATGAGCTGTCACCTGTACCTCCTTTGCTTGGCGATCTATGGTTCACACCAGCTGCTTTTGATGAATACATCCCATCTAAATCATCGAAAGTTCCCCTTTCCTTCTTACCCATAAAATGCAATACACAACACAAATCAGCCCCTTAAACAGTGCAGCCAGATAACAATCGGAAAATAATGCATCTTACCTGGGCCATCCCGATAAATTGTTCCTTATAACACCCTCCCTTAAACCAAAATCAATTCATCCGCCTCCAATTTTTATTAAAATCCCCAGTAATAAATCTTCCCCCCAATGTTTGTTCATCTGTTTTTTGATACATTTATATCACTTTCAGTTCTGCTCCAGTATTTCCCCTGCCTCTACAGCGTAAAATGGGAAAATCTATTTGGGGCCAATAGAATAGTTAAAGGGGTGTTATGGGTGCCTGTTCTTGTGGTGAAAATGGGTGTCAATTTGTGTGTGTGTGTGTGTGTGTGTGTGTGTGTGTGTGTAAATGGAATCGATAAATGTGGCAGTGTGGTGAGTAGATAGCACCCTTCCCCTTGCCTCTCTGATTAACCCACACCACTGAAAACCTGACAGCGATATAACAATATTAGGTGGATGTATGTGTGTGTGTGTAGGCATCTGTAGTCCCTTCGCAACTGCCTTTGTCTTTCCATAAAACCTTCAGGGTACATACAGTACACAGCTGTGTTTACAGGTATGAGTGTGGTTGCTGCTTGTGTGTGTGAGTGCACCGTTGAGCCTCTTTTTCCTGCTTCATGTTCACTGTATCAGTGCTATTAATATTGCCCAGAAATGACATAAAAAAATATATAAATAGGTTTCGCAATTTCCTTTCAATCAGATAATGGTTTAAATACAAGGGAACTAAGATCCCACAATTTTAACCCTTTCTCCACTCTTTAGTAAGCAGTGAGCACATTCTAAGTTGTGATATCTTGCTGGAAAATGAGTTGTACTTAAAAAGGACATATCATGCTTTTTGAGATTTTCTATTATTTATCTACTGTTATGATGTCGGATATTTATGTTAAACATGGTCAAAGTTCCAAAACTTAAGGGTTAACGTATGTAGAAACATTCCCTGCAAGTCAAAAGTCAGGGCTTCAACCTGCTCTGAACACTTTGTTTGCATCGCTTTTTTCTACCATGCCGACAAGTTAACATCAGCTTTCCACACATGCCCATAAACAGCCATCCGTTCCATAGCCTTTGTTGCTAAGGTTGTTGCTAAGGTTTCTCCATGAGTCACATCGGATTTCGGCTCAAAGATGCTGATGTGTTGACTGATGTATTTGAGGATTTTGAGTAAAGAATGAGAAAAAGTAGTGAATTCCTACTACTATTGTTTGTTTAATGGTTTGTTGAGGTAGCCCTCAGAACCAGCGGAAGTCTCTCGTGGGGCAGCTTCTGAGAGCTGGCCAATCAGATCAGAGTGGGCTCCTCGGGAGGGGGGCCTTAAAGAGACAGCAGTTAAAATGGCCTGTTTTAGACAGAGGCCAAACTGAGGGGCTGCATAAATGGTCAGTTTTAGTTAAATCAGGAGTTTTTTGAACTGTCAATCATGCAAAAATATTCCAGTAGAGCCCCAGATTAAAAATACTGACCTGGAAATATGCATAATATGTCCCCTGTAACTCAACCCGATTAATCATCTTAAGCACTCAATTGAAGTATGTCAGATCTTTTCAGGTGACTTCAAGAACCCTCGGCATGGTTCATGTTTGTGATAAGCTTATCATAACTATATATGTTCTACATTTTGTTTAGTTTTTGATGGCTGACTAAACAGAAATATGTAAATTAATACCCCCAAAAGAGTCTAGTGACTTTGCAATAATTTTCCAAAAACATGCTCTACCACTCAGAAAGAAAATATCCATTAATGATTTCCATCTGATTATAAACTGTTGTCAGTATGATGAATCGAATGTTATTTAATGGTATATTTGTTGAAGTTATTATAGCAGTATGATTTTTTTTTACTTTAGATGTTTAGATATTTTTCAATGAAAATACCCCCACTAATCAGGTGAGCACAGGTTGATACTAATATTGGTAATAATAATAATGAAAGTCTTCTAGTGTTGGTCATCTGGTTGCTCCAAAAATCTTAAGTTATACTGAAGCTGCTTTTAGTATCTAATGGTCCTATGTGCTGAAATACTCCAGATCTCATTTGATGCATTACAATTTTACTATCATTTCAAATTTTAGTTTTAATTGATTAGCTGATTTAATTTGATTTTTAATGTTCTTTGCTTTTCTCTGAAGCACATTGTATTTCCCTGGAATGAAAAATGCTAAATAACTAAAGTTTTGTCTCCTTGCTCACTGTCCAGCTATTTCTACATTTCATCTTTATTTATTTTACCAAGTTCTAATCACAGTCTGTCTGTGTGTGGCAGGGTAATGATGGACGATGTAAGAATTCAGACAGCAGAATACAATAGGAATACAATACAATAAGCCTCATCGCCCAGCATTGTCTCATTTGTTGGGTGATCAATGAACACTTTGCGGAGCACTGGATCAGTCAGTGCAGAGGAATGAAGAGATGTGCTGTGATTTATTCTAGGTGTTAAAAAATAATTTGTTTGGATTGATTAACGTTAATTAATTATGCTAATTGAGCAGAATGAAAACAGATGTTGAAAGTGCCCTCCTACTCATCCCACGGTAAAACTGGTCCTTTAATTACAGATGCTATTGGTCTATCTAAAAATAACTCATAATACATGCAAATATTTGCACTTGGTAAACACAGGGACACGGTCAAACACAGACACATGCACCCAAACCAGAAAACTTGCTTACGTGTTCACACTGACACAAACAGACACGAGTACACGACACGACACACAACAAGTTGACAACTAATCTGACATTCTTGGATGAACCTTCCTTGGAGAAGGCCAGTGCAGTCAACAAGTAGTGAGCATGATGACTGCAGACCTGGTTTGACTTTTATTTTTACTCAGAACTTTTGCAGACCACATGATAAGAGTTTATCACTCTCTAATGTAGTGATTGATCTTTCTTCTGGTCTAAGTGTCATCTTTATTTTTTTCTGTGACATTTTCAATGGGATTGTCTTACTTTTCTACAAACAAAAGCTATGAAAACAATGTATTTCTGCTCCAAGTAACTGTTTCAAGATATTCAAATTGAGATATAACCCTATCAATATTTTCTTCACCAATGCGCCTACTATTTATACTATACTTGTTTGTCATTGCACCATCCTTTATTATGGATCATAATCATACATCCTAGTCTGTGAACTTGTTTAAAATTTCTAAAGATAGGGAGGCTCACATTTTAGTCCTGAATAGCATCTCCAGATTTGTGTGCAACATGTGATTTTTCAATTTAGAGTTAGTTAAAATTACGCTCAAATTTAGATATGTTGCCATGAGTGTTAAAGTTTGAGTTGAAGATCAGAAGAGGAGTTGAAGAAAATGATTATAATCCAATGGGATGTTCCCATCACCATCTTGTTAAAAATGTGTGTGCGTGTGTGTGTTTGTACTGTGATCAAGCAGATTGGGTTGCTATCTTTCTCAACCAAACCCTTTGTGAGTGTGTGTATGTGTGTGTGCATACACATGTGTGTGAGAGTATGTGTAAGTATGTGTGTGCTCAGATGGGGCAAGAGGCTGCGCTGAGCCGCATGGATTTGCTGCTAAAGTTTGAACAGTTTTAAATTAAAATGTATTGCCCATTCTCAATGTATTGATCTCAGGCCCAGCTGTGTCAATACGCCGCCCCGGCTATTTTTCCAATAACTTATAAAGATCTGCCAGCCAGGCATAAATTCATTACATAGCTCTGAGTTTATATTCTCTCTCTTTCTTTCTCCTACCTCTTTTTTCTTCTTTTACTCTTTTCTATGCCTCTCTCATCCTCCCTCTCTTTTTTATATTTTCTTCACTGTCTTCCTCTTTTTTTTCTCTGCCGTCACAACCTTCCTCAGTTTAACTCAGGAGGCAGTTTTTGCTGCTGTTTCAGGTGTGATGGTTATCGACTCCCTGTTGTCTATGCTGGAATTATGTTGTTGCAAAAAAAGATTCCACCCAACAATTGATGAAGCTCAAGGTGAAAACAAACAATCATTGGTATTTGAGCTATATTCTTTCTTTATTTTCATTTTTTGTAGTATGTAAAGGAATAATGAAGCAAACTTTTCATGAATTTCATGAATAAGTTGAATCCATGATGTTATGTGTCACTGTATGAGTGAATCCATGAAAAAATTCCTCAAAAATGATTTTACTTAAATATCTTTCAAATTGCAAAAATAATAATTATAAGGTCTGTAACCATCATTTCACATGGTAAACACCGATTCAGCTTTTCTCCAACTTTTCTTTCCTCTTGCCACCCTACATCACTCTAATTCAATTTAGAGTGAGAGGTTGTCCCTCCCTCCTGTTTCTTTCTTTCAGTTCTCTTCTCTTCTACTACTCCCTTTTCTCTCCTTTTTCTGCCATTACACAACTTCTATCATTTCCCATGCCTTTCTTCTTCTCTCCTCTTCTCAACAAGTCCTCCAAATCGAACGGTCCATGCAATCCAGATGCAACATAGAAGCGTTTTCTGATCTGATGCACCTATTGGCAGCTATCGGCAGGACGAAATCATTTGTCTGTACTTTCAAAAACGGTTACAAGTCATTGTTGAAAAATGAATACATATCATGATGTGACAACACTATAATTAAGGTTTGGTTAGGTTTAGCCACAAAAACTAAACTCAGCTAAATAAAGTACTCATCTACTCGTAAGTTGTCATCATAGGTTTAATAATAAGCATGAGGTTAGGGGACCATCGTGGAAACGAGAAACTTATTGGAAATGAGAAACAAAGAGCAGTCTTTCATGTTAAAGTCCAATGTTTTCTTGTCCCATCCATCCACCCCGATCTCCTCTCTAGATGGACTTTTGTGGCTGTATAACAACGTCATCTGATTTCCTCCATTGCTCCCGTCATAATTACTACGGCCACAAGAAGGCTTTGTCACTTGAACGTAAAGGTATGTCACTTTGGGGCATTTGCTGAAACGACCAATTCTGTCGTTTTTCTTGGGAGGAAAGTCTCCCTCTTCTCCCACCTCCTTTTCTCTTCTCCTCTTCTCCCTCCTCCATCCTCTAGTCTTTCCATCTCTCTCCCTAATCTCCCTCCACCTCCTCTCATTGTCAATACCTATCTAATTCCACTTTAGCACCAGTAATTGGCTGATGGATAGAAGCTATGGATTGGCCTCTTCCTGATGACTGCATGACATTTTTCCTCCTCCCCTATAGCTGGTAATACTAATAGAATTCCAAATCCGCGGCACTGGGATCCTGTCATGAGTAGGTCAACCGCTGTGTCAAGGTCCTATTGGAAAGCCAGCATCCAACATCTTAATTTAGACTTAGCCTTTTTTCTCTCTATCTCTCTCTCTGCCTTGCTGGATGATCACTGTCTATTCCTATGTTTATGTTTCTGTAGTTGTAGATGCCTTCTATGCATCTCTGTTATGCTCTGTTTTTCCTGATCTCTGGCTATGTAGATATTTTTGCAAATCATATATATTTTGGACACCTTTAAGGACACAATTTCATCACACTAACTGATGGAGATTGTGTTTGTGTTAATTGTAACATTAATTGTAACATTTTAAAAGTTTGCATGAAGTTTGCCTGGCAGTTGGATGAAAAGAAAGGATTTGTCTCACTCAGTATCTCATATCCAGGAGACATGCACAACATTGTGGCTCCCATTCAGCTCAATGTAGACATTAACTTTTGTAATCCATGGTTTTTAAGCCCAGTCATGCTCCAGCTCTTTACACATGTTACCAGTCAATTTTTAAGCTGAGTGTAAAGGCTAAACAGTATATGATGAATAGTCTGACGAGATGACTTGAAACCAGCCAGTCATGCATCTTGCTTTGTTTGTTATGTCACTACTTCATTGTCACATGCAGTACTGACTCATTTTCTTTTGCCCTGATGTCTCTTCCTGTTGCAAAATTCTACATCTTTTATTATTTGTGTTTACTGTCCTATTGTGCCACCACATTCGTCCATCAGTTGAACAGTCTTAAGGAGCTGGTAAATTAAAGCATAAGCGCTTGTTGAACAGCTTCGGAAACCCCCTCCCCTCACACCTTTCTCACAACAGGTTTTTTAACTTTCCAAAACCAACAATCTGACATTTAACATTTGTGGCAAAGTTCACATGTTGGTAGAACTTGGGTACTACAGTCTTTAGGTTAGCAGGGTTGAAGTCCCCTGTCTAGAATGAAAAAAACATCAAGGTGGGCTGTTTGTTGCTCACTGATGGCGCTACGCAGCTCGTGCAGTGCCTTGTTAGCATTAGCGCTGGGGGGAATGTACACTGCCACCACAGTAATGGTGGTGAATTTCCACCAAATTTCAGTGTAAGTCCCTGTAGCTGGATGGCTGTGTCAGGGATGTTGTCATGCAGCCACATTTCCATAAAAATAAGCACGCAGCAATCCCTCATTTCAGACTGGGTGGTTAGTTAGAGTCTTGGGTAGTCCAGTTTGTTGTCCAGAGAGTGAATGTTAGCTAATAGGACTGACAGGAGCGCTGGTCGGCTAGCTTTTAGCCTAGAGCAGACTTCCGCCTTCTCTCGCAACACTTGCAATGCCCCCTCTCCTGGGCAGCTGTGTCAGGCGGCACCGTGGTGGTGAGACCTTGTCTGTGTAGTAACTCAAGGCTACGTAGCTCCTCCGCCAGCGCTGTCAATAGTAGTGGGTTGTTGATTTTGTTGGTGGTTTTGTTGCTGTTCCATGAACCCATGTCTAGAAGGGTCTTACAGCCGTAAGTCAGACAGGTATCCTACCTGACATTACAATAAACATTAATACAAAAACTAGCACCATTAGCAGGAGCCAGAGGGGCCGCTGCATCTGTGCACACACCATCTAAGCAGATTACTCACCCCCAGGTTTGTTGAGTTGTATTGACAAATTTTTTGAAAAAACAGCAAAAAAGTGTAAACACTTAAAATAAAAATAAAAATAAAAAAGGAATTTCATATATTCCATTTTCAAGATAAGAATATACACCAAACAAGAAAGTGGGCCCAAAAAATGGACTTACATTGCCAATTGCTTTGTGGGATTTTTCTTTTATGTAAATAACGCTTTTGTAAAAATCACTGAATTTAAAAAAAAGTCAAGATTATTGCACTTACTGTTACAGAACAGATACTGATATCGCAACATCTAGCAGAGTCGACCTATTGAAAGGATTGTGTGTGTGTGTGTGTGTGTGTGTGTGTGTGGCATTTGAATACTCTGACTGATGCTTTTTATTTGATGTTTTGTTGTCTCTTCTGAGTAGCACCCAGCTGGTCTCTTTGTTCAGACAATGTATGTTTATGATCTTGTATGGACTTCTATGTGTTTGTGCGTACATGTATGTGTGTATACATGTGTGTGCAAGTATGTACTGCTTATGTATGTACAGTACATCAAGACATACAGGCTTCTGGTAGGATAGCTCATTTATTTCTGTTCATAGACTTTAAATTGAATTTCTGATCAATGAGAAGGATATCTCATACCCCCTCGCTGTCTTTCTGTCTCTCTCTTTTGTCTCTCTGGACTATGAACTTCGGCAGCTGCCAACCAACATCTATCTATCTATCTATCTATCTATCTATCTATCTATCTATCTATCTATCTATCTATCTATCTACAATTACGATTGTGGATCTGATTGTAATGACATATGTGTGCTTGTGTGTGTGTGCGTGCATGTGTGTGTGTGTATGTATTATAGTGATGAATTGGGAAAAAGAGGTTGACTAAATCGGGTTGTCATGCTAATTCAGTCACCTGACTGCATAATGCAATGCAGCAGAGAGACGGACTGAACTTGACCCTGTTAAACCTGACCTTGGCCTCCCTCTCTCTCTCTCTATCCCTCTCACATACAATACATGAGTGCAGAGGTCAACAAATTAGGGTAATAAATCTGTTTAGGTGTGTGGAGCTTCTGAGGAATCACTGTGAGTTTCAACACTGCATTTCTGTTAAGGGACAAAACATCTTTCCATCACAAATACCTCACATACAAAACAATTTGATGTAAGGCTCTCACTGGTTCTTCATTAAGTATTTGAACATGTAGTGTTTACACCCGAAATTAACCTAATTATCCTGCACAACAACATTTCCAAATGGATCTATATCTTTTCTTTTATTGTGTTGCTAAAATTCTGTTCACTTCCTTTTTTTGAGCGGCATTTTAACATTTTAAGTCTGTGCAGTTATTAATTACCTTGTTTTTGAAGCACATACTGCCTCCTTGAGCAACATTTTCTATACGAGTAAGTGAGTAAGTTCAATTTGATGAATGGTCTACTGATTTTGTTGACTTAGCATTTTGTTTTGCATGTCTTTAGCTACTCTTCGGGCCGACATGTTAAATGAAGCACATCAATGGGATGCCATTTAGTCATCAGTAATGTCAGTATTTACTGTGCAGGAATTGATTCTGTTAGCTCACAGAAGAAAAAAACATGCACAATTTGGTGTTGGATTTGGTTGCATGTCTAAACAGGTACTTTTCTGCAGGTTCAAAAGTTTCTGCTGAGATGTTAAATTATTTTTTAATTGGCAGTGCAGCTAGAACGTACACTGTATTTTATTGCTTCACACATAATCTCAGGCTCCTATATTGCATACCCAAGATGCTTCGGTGGTTCTTACAGTTTTGGTGTTGGTGTTATATTTTCATGATGATCCAGAGAAGGTGACAGTAGTTAGACTTTACTTTTCTAACACACAAGCACATAAGATTATGTTTTTCACACTGTCACACATCCTTTTGCCTTTGACCTTCAGGTCTGCCAAAAAAGGATGTGATTAAAAAAACAGATTACCCTGTTGAATATGTTATAGTTCAGATAAAAAAAAACTCCTTCATGTATGAAAAACCAAATTAAATAATAAATAACTTAAAAAATAATAAAAGTTGGAAAATCCACAAGCAACAAATGGTTTGAATCAGCCATTCATCTGAAGTCAAGAGTAAAATTTGTTTATTTTAGCTTGGTGTTAGAAGGTGGGGTTACAAGCCTGTGTGGAATGTCCCTTTAAATTATTCAAAGCCCAATCAGGTGTCTTTTTCTCCTCTGATCTAAAGATGGGTATCAGAGGTCATTCATTCTTTCATCCAGGGTCACCTTTCCCACTTTTCCTTTTAGCACTGACACTCTCACGCGCTTCCACTCCCTATCTCTTTCACTAATGCTATATAGGACGCTGTCCTGGTCACATGCTAGTACATATCAGCATGCACGCGGACATTAAGAAACAAAGCAGCTGTGTGCATATATGCACATGCATAGACACTCTCAACCAGTGATGCACACACGGTAGTCATATACCCACAGACACACACACACACACACACACATTGACGAGGCCATCCCGGCTCCCCTGCTGTGAGCTCTATTATGTGTGTAAGGACATTGTTCAATCTCCTCCAGTGTTTCCATGTATCTGAATACCTCCTGACCTTCTCATAGACTGCAAGGATGTGAAGCATTATTGCTCTTCATGCAACTTGCTTTGGTGTGGTAACAACAATAGGTGACAAAGGTGGATGGCAGACTGTGGAGAGGCAGAGAGGAGATAGGAAGGAGGAAAGAAAACTGTAAAAAAAAAAAAAAAAAAAAAAAAAAAACTCTCAGTCTCTTGACTTTGCATCTTTTTTCCTTTACATAATCACGCTAAAATAATGTCCCATATGTTGTGTATTTATGTGAAGAAAAAAAAATGTTTCTTGTCTCAAATGAAGGATAATCCAAGGTGATTAATGTAAGCTTGTAAATGTGAATCAATGCAAATTGTGCTTCAAGTTTTTACCTACAAATATAGCATAGCAGTAACTCTCTGTTAGCATTGACGTTCGAGTACACATTTGTGATTGCCTGCTCGCCCATATGCATAACTATGCACACTTTCTTGCTGTTATGTATGCATACTTTTGCATAATACAAGTGATTGCTGGCTTGTGTGTAAGCTTCTACGTACGGTACAGTATGTGTGTGTGTGTGTGTGTGTGTGTGCGTGCTCACCGCTGGGGGCTTGTTGTCAGAGCTTCTCTCGACTGGCCAATTAATTATGATGGCCTACTTATGATGTGTAATGGGATGATTTATTAGTAAACACACAAACAGAACAGGGACACAGACACTCAGGTAGCAGCACTGCATTCTGTGGTCTGGGATCATACACTGAGGCAAGATCACACGCCACCTCTGGCTGTGTCCTGCTGGATCAGAGTAGATTACAGCACACCGGAGAAGCCATGCATCTTCAAAAAGTCTACTTTGCAGGCTGTAGGTGATCTATAGGCTACTGTAGTAAGATTGTTTGCTTTCTATATACATTTTTCCATTTTATCCTCTCGATCTGAGAAAGTCATGCAGGTACGCAGGAAAACAGGCATGTTTACAGTACATGCACTTTAGTAACTTGGTTACTGTAAATCTAAAATATGAATGCATCAGACCAGATTCCTCCCCTACCCCAGACCTTATTTTGGATGATTATATACTCATTTTAAGTCTAGATACTGTTTCCTGTTAAGGTGTGTTTTGGTACAGTAGGAGGCCAGGGTCTGTAGAGAGGGAGAGTACAGATTTTCTTCACAGCAGAAATGTGTCTGAAGTTTGCAAATTGTCAAATGTTCTGCTGTGGAAACTTATATTTGTATGTATGCTATGCTACATTGATGTAGTTTCCGGTTAAGTTATACTTTGAATTCAATTATTTTGAATACAAATATTTATTGGTAATGATGTAAAGATCTTCCCTTTCATCCCGCTGTCACAGCGATATCTTCTCTGTCTGAAGTCCCTGTTACATGCACACATGGCCGAGAATCCAGCTTTCTCTAGAAATCTAACTGGGAAAATCCAGTTTCTCTAATCCTCTATCCATTATCATATACAATGACGTTTTAGAAATTAGAAAGCTGACTGTAATTTGGTTGCGTTATATACATTCACAACTAGTAAATGTACAAGCAGTCTTCTTCTGTCAGAGCATGGTCAGTGCCTTGCTGATGGGCAAATTGATAGTTGCTAAATGTTATTTACACCCACAAGGATTCAAAAAAAAGTCAAAGCACTGCTTCTTTTCCTTTTTGTCCACTTTAGGACCCAGGCCTCACTTTTCTCTCTCTGGTTCTTTCTGTTTCTCTCTTTACTCACATTTTGCCCTCCTTCTTCTCTGTCCTTTTCTTTTTATGTTTGGCTTTAAAAAATAATAACTACACGTTTGTGTGTTCTTATATCCAGAATTAACCCTCTCTCTCTCTTTCATGCTTCATCCACTGTTCTGTTGTTGTATGAAAACTAAAATTATCACCCTGACGTACGTGTTTTCTGGAGTGAGAGCATGTGAGTTGAAGCCAGTGCATACAGACATGCGTGTGTCACTGTGTGTGTTTCCACAGTGTGAGTGTGTGTGAGTGCGTAGGCAGCATTAGGCGTGGCAGGTATAGGTGCAGCAGGTCTGTCCTGGTAGAGAGGAGAGCTATTTGTTTCCTTGGCTAGCTGTCTGACTAGCTGAGTGGGTGTCCTATTTCTGGATGACACACACACGCATACACACCAAACCCTGTGCCCCCTCTCCCATACGTTGTGGGACATAATTTATGATGGCTCGGTAACATATGGACTTTTCATCACTCAATGGCAACAAACTCTCTCCACTCAATGTTACAGCATATTGTCTCTCTCCTTCCTCTTCCTCATTTGTTTCCCCTCATCTCTGTCTTTCTCCTCTATTTTTATTTGTGTTTTTCTGTTCCCTGTTTTTCTGACTTTTCTTCCCTTTTTCTGTGTCCTCTTATTTTACGACTTGTTCTCTAGGATGGAATCAAAATAAACAGCTTCTTGCTAAATTAAGATTATGTAATATTTCAACTGCTGTATTATTTAAATGTTCAGTAAAAAATCAATAGTCAGAATAAAAAGGCAAAAAGTAGAAAATAAATGTATTTATTGTTATTTGATATGTGAACTGCGTCTCTTCTACGAGAACTTGGTCCTGACCTTTTAACCTCCGTTTGTGGTTGCCTTTGATAATGTAGGAATTGAGGCCTTTTCTGCATTTATTATCCATTGGGATAAAAACAGCAGTGAAAACTCCGGTTTTGATTATAAAACAAAGCAGACGAAAATGTGATGTCTGTATGTACGAAAGAGAAATATACTTGCTGTACATTTACTGTTTTTTGGTGGTGATAATGTTTATGTTTCTATAGGCCTACAGAGTGGCTACAATAATGGGTTGATGTGGTCTGTGAGTGGGTTTTGTGTGCGTGTGTGCAGGCATGTTGACACCTCATCGTCATGCAACGACAATGTCGCCATGGCGATTATAATAAAACACATGCTAAGTGCATAAAGGCCTGGATCGTTATGGTTTTATTAGCAAACAGACACAAGCACACAACCACATCATGAAATGCGTGTTACACATTATCCACTCACCACACACACACACACACACACACACACACACACACACACACGCACACACACACACACACACACAGTGCAAATGTCCCCATTTTAGATTTATCATGCAGTCCTCTAGAAATTCTATAAAGAGCAAAGGTGGTGATTACAATGTTGACCAATGTTGATTTTCCCAGAATAAGTCTATTTATCACTGAGCCAGCTGTGCTGTTGGTATGTGACTGTATGGGTGTGTGCGTGTGTGTGTGTGTGTGTGTGTGTGTGTGTGTGTGTGTGCTATTAGACTGAAAGGTGTAAGAGATGCAACAACAGATGCAACAACATTACAATGAAGGTTTACTTTTATATTAGTATGTAAAGACAAATATTAAAAAATTTCACAAGCACAACATTCACATTTCAAGCATTATAATATATGAGATAAATATTTAAGATATACAGTATTAACACTGCCAACTGCAATGCACTAGTGACTTGAAAAATATAAACCCTTCTATGAACATTTTAATGCAATACAATACAGTAATTTCATAAGAAAATGGACCTTTGTGAGCTTCATATTCAGTTTGTCAGAGAGGTGTTGATTAAAGTCTGTGGTCTTCAGTGGTTTTTAGTTTGTGTTGTTGTGTGTATTGTGTCATATTGCAAATTATTTCCAAAACGTGAGAATATTGTTTATTTTTCTATATGCTAAAAAGGCTAAATATAACAAAGACCTTTTAATGCATTTCAGTACAAAACCAGCAAAAGGTACAGCCTCGAAATGTTCTAAGGAGACGAGTCAACACACAAACAGCTAAAGGAGTCTCAAGAAAAACTGAACATTTTATATTATACTATATTTTTTTCTGGCTGCTGTACTACACGTTTCATGTGAGTTTTGTGGCGGTTTAGAGCAAAAAAAACATCTATATATACAGTATTTCTTAATGATACCCTATTAAATAAAGCTGTATGAGTATAACTTACTGTCTCTTATCTCTGTAGACTTTATTCTATTCTATTTCTATTTCTAATCTATTCTATTCTATTCTATTCTATTCTATTCTATTTCTATTTCTATTCTACTCTATTCTATTCTATTCTATTCTATTCTACTCTATTCTTAACCAACATTCTGGCACTCTCTTTGTAACTATTGATGCTACTTTGTCCTAGTGATGAAGCAAGCAGGCCGTTGTTGGGTCGATGTGTGTCATTGTTATATTGATGTGAGGACAGACCCCTGGGGCCTGCAGCCTTCTACTCCCCTGAAAGCAATAAATCTATGGCCTACTGTGCCCTGTACTGTCCCCGGCAAAGCTTCTCTCTCACACATACACACACATTTTCGGTAAACTGTATACAGTATATACAACTGGAGATATATACAATAAGATAACTTTGTGGCCTTCTGTTCTATGCTGCAAGCTGCATAATGTCTCATGCAAAGAGGGTATTTTGCATTTTAAATTTTAGTCTTCCATGCAATGCACCTCTTTTGCTTTATGTGTGCGTGAATGCGTGTGATTACGCAGCGCTGTGTTCAGTTTCTCTATGAATCATTTTAATTCCCTTCAGTCAGCCAGTAGAGGCCACTCACAGCATTCAGTACAGACAGACAGCATACACACACACACACACACACACATATGGACACTCACAGAGACGACAGCTGTCCATTACAAAGCGAGGGAGAGGGTGAACAAGTGAGAGCGCAGGAGGCAGTAGTAGAAAGAGAAGACGGGATGGGAGGGGGAAAAAGTAGGCAAAATGTAGAAAAGAAAAAAGAGAAGGGTAAAGAGAAAGACAGAGGGAATGATTGATGTATAGAAAGAAAGGCAGAGACAGCACTGATGATGACGTGTCTTATTTTGTTTGTTCCTGTTTATTTTTATCAACTCAGCTTTGCTCAAATCGTTGTTTTTGACTGAGGCAAAGAGAGAAATTGGTGAGAAATTGGAATTGACACTCATTCAGTTTTCCCTGTGAGGAGTGAGCAGCGGAGTTTAGTTTCCTGCAGTCACTGTAATAATACACAACACTGTTGTTGTTGTGCATTCACACTACTGTAATATATATATATATATATATATATATATATATATATATATATATATATTCCTTTCCTTTATGGCTGTTTCCATGCCTGTTACAGGCTGCAAGTAAGGGAAAGAGGAAGAGAGATTACAGTAATAATAGGAACAGAAGAAGAAAATGACCTGGAAAGAGCAAAGAGGGTACAAGAAGAACAGAAGTAGAAGAAGAAAGAAAAATGAAATAAAAAAATAGGGAAAGGGCTGAAAAATGGTTCATCCCTCTGACAGTATGTGCTATGGCCTGTGTGCGTATGTGTGTGATGAACATGTATTCAAACACTCGAAATACATTCACATCTATTTTTTTTCTTAGTGAAGTCCCATAATTCACTAAAAAACAAAATATGTCTACTGTTTCACATTTTAAATATGTTCATGATATTTGCGTGAGTATGTGTGTGTGTGCTGGGAACTACCACAGCGCTTTAACTCAGTGGGCCGCCAGGCCAGACCTCTTGCCTCTTTTATGTATATATTTAATGTATATTTCTCTCTTTAATTTCATGTCTATAAACACTATAATAAAAAGTTACATTTAATTATTTCATTTTTCAGCACAGTTTCATGTCAACCTGCAGTTTAGCTTCTATTATTTGCTTCATAAAAAAGGAACAGATCTATTTGGATGTAAATACTTCATCAGTGTCTTTAAACACTGTAACACAAAGTAAGATAATACTGAAGATTACATAAAGTATAAAGCACATGCACAAATATTGTAGAAAGGCAGGTAATCCAGAAGAATGTAAAACAACATGAATTGCAGAATTAATATACACTTTCATTTAACTATCATTGTGAGAAATGTAACTAAGTGTTCTTAGTTAAATAAATGGTGTCTCACATGTATTTTTTTGGTAGTGGGCTGACACACATTTGCCCTCAATGTGTTGGTGTCAGCGCAGACAACTAATGAAGAACTTAACTGGGAGCAAAGGGTGTGTGTGTGCGTGTGTGTGTGTGTGTGTGTGTGTGTGTGTGTGTGTGTGTGTGTGTGTGTGTATAATCTGGGGGTTTAAGGGGGAAGTCGCAGAGGATAGTTAATGAAATCATCTTAATCCTACTAGCTCCTCGATTCTCTCCCTGCAGAGAAATCTTTATTTCTGTGTCCTCCTTTCCTCTTTCCTGTTTCATTCTTTCTTTCTTTCTTTCTTTCTTTATTTATTTATTTATATATTTATATATTTATTTTATTTATTCTCTTTCTTCTTTTCCTTTTCCTGCTCTCCACCGTCATCTCCCCCTCTCTCTTTCTCTCCTCCACATTCACTAATTATTTCATCTTGAGCATGGAAAGGAGACGCCAAATCAATAAGTCTCCTCTGTGGAAGTGAGGCGAGGAAGGATGGAGGCAGAGGAGAAGGTGAAGGGGAGGGTTGCCATAAGAGGCAGACTAAATGCTGGAAATGTTTATTTTTTTTACATCTTTATTGTCCTGATATTTATAATACAATACAATACACAGTTGACTATGAACTTATGTATTGTTTTGAGCTTTTTACTTTTCACAGCAGATAAACACTGGTTAAGAAATCATCATCATACTAAATGCTAAATATTTCTCAGTATTTTTCTTTTTCTAGCACCAGTGACAGCATCACTCCTCACTAGCAAACAAGACTTGACTTAATGTGCTAAAGACACACGATATAGATCGTTTTATGTGTAATACAGTCATAATCAACATTTTTAGGGATGCAAAGCAGAATGAGCTGGCATTTGTGAATCCCACAAGCCAGACAGTGGAGACGTGAAAGGAACAACAATATGATGGAAGGAATTGAAAGATGCACAGGAATGTTTCAAACTGAAAGTTGACCTTTGTGAGGCAGAAAGGACATTGAAGTTTGGAGGATTACTGCCTCAATATTCTTTTGGTTATATTTCTTTCAGGGCGGGGGAGTGAATGGAGATTCCTCGCTGTGACTAATGTGATGTTTGTCGAATCCAAACTTTGTCCTGCTGCCCCCTACCTGCTCACAGCCCTCAAGTTCTTTCTCTCTTTTCAGCCGTTGTTTTTCTTGTTTCACTCTCTTTTTTTTATTGTTTGTTTTGTTTGGCTGTTTTCTCCTGACCGGCCCACCTGCAGGTAAACAGGCAATTGTATTCTTGTGACCAAACCTCTGAGTGTGTAACTGTGTGTGAGTGTGTTTGCATGTCTACAGTTCATTGCTTCTCCCGGTCCAAATGTGGTTTGTGATATTATATTTGTGTGTGTGTGTGTCTGTGTGTGTGTGTGTGTGTGTGCCTGCGGAGGTGCTATCTCTGCTCAGATAAGACTGTAAACCAGATTAATCTGGCGTGGAAGAGCTTGTCAGCAGGACCACTGTGCGTGTATGTGTTACTGTGTGTTTGTGTGTGTGTGTGTGTGTGGGTGGGTGCTGCTCTCTTCCCTCCATCTCAGCCAGCCCATCAGGTGAGCCATTGGTTCCTATATTGTCTGTGTGTGGATGCGTGTGTGTGTGAGGGAAATCAACAGAGAATGCTGTATAAGTGAATGAGTGTGTAGGGTCCAGCGCTGGATAATGTGATCACGGCTCCATGTAACGCAGCATGACAACTGTTTGTGTACTTGAGTGTGTCTCTGTGTTTGTGTGTGCGTGAAACGCGCCATGACAACAGTGTCTCTCCATACCACTGTGGAGAGAATGGATTACTCTACTCTGCGACTCGAAACACCAACACACACACACACACACACACACACACACACACACACACACACACACACACACACACACACACACAGAAACACACATTTCTAATCTCAACACCTACTTCTGCTATACACACTGTCATATGCCTGGCATATGTACTGTACACGAACTGTACTGAGGACATACATACATATAGATGTATATACACACACATTCTAAAAATGCTAAAGGGTTTCATAAACTATCCTTTAAAGAAAAATAATTGAGGATGGACAGCAGACCCATGTACTCTATGCACTAAAAAAAACATGGATTCACTGATATTTAAGACTTACAAAAGTAGAGTTACTCCAAAAAAAGACATAAGCATTCTTGCAGTTTTAAATGAATGACCAGAATGATGGATTTAAAGTTAAAACCGGAATTGTCGTTAAGAGAAAAATCTAACCTAACCCATTAAAACTTTAAAAAGTTTTAGATATAACTTTGGTTTCTGGGTCAATTTTTCTGTTTCATGTTGTACTTTTCTGATTGCCATACATATTTTTTAAAACTTGACTTAGCATTTATATTACTAGTACAGCAACAATAGTTTAATAGCAGAAGATTTTTCAACATAAAAAATATCAACAGCATCAAATGTTTCTAGACTTAGTGTTTCAACTTAGTGGCTCAACAGTCACGTGGGAGGAAATCTTTTTGTTGAAAAAGTGGAGACTAAGATGTAAAGCAGTGCAGTCAAAAGACATATGAGACAAGGTGATTTTTTTTAGAGTGCTCTTAACTCTTATATCATTAATATACTGCCTGCTTATTCTCGTCTATGACACACTGTAAGGGTATGTATACAAGGGTCTACACCATAGCTGGTTGTGGTACTGATAGCTTCCCCATGGGAGTGTTGTTTTAATTATTAATCATTGTTACTATTACTTTTATGTCCTAAGGTGTTCATTGTATGTGAGTGGGGTTCTTGTTGTTCTTGTTCTGTATGAGCTCACCGAACCAAATTCATATCAACTGTGTTGAAATGGCAATAAAGTATTGAAACTTGAAATTTGAAAAGACATGCTATTACTTTTTTCTCCACACATGCACATAAAATAAAACCCATACTGAATGCACCAATCACATATTCATTCTCTGAGAGTTCTCCAGGTGTAAGTGAAAATGACATTTTTCATGACTTCACTATTACAACAAATGCAAAAAAAATCTCTGTTTCAAGATTTTATCCATGTTTCTCAGTAGATAGATCCACAAAGTCTCCAGAAGAAAGAAGTCAGAGTGTTTGGGTGGATGAACAACCTTCTTCTTCCTATAACCATCATTAAATCATTGTTTATGCCTGAACCAAACCAAACCTGGTACTATAAGTGATATTTTTTTTGTTAAAATAACTGTTAAATAGCTCTACATTCCAACAGCCATCACTGATATAGAGTGTTTGGTCAGTAACATGGGGATCCCAGTCCCCCTGCAGTAAACAGAAAATACATTTTCTGGTATACTGTTCCCACTTTATCCAATCAGGAGATAAAACTCCACAAAGAGGCAGCAGAATTTCAGTGTGACTGACCAAGATTCCAGCACTCCAAGGAACCGCTTACCAAACCAATGTATGTAGAATGTAAAATATGTGTATATGAATGATGCTTGCAGTCAACAAGCCTTTGTACCAATGACTCTCCAGTCAGATTGGTGCAGTTTAAATTTGCATTACTAATTTACTGCAAACCAGGTAACTGAGTCTTTCTGCACATTCCCCCCCTTCTGTACAGCCCTCTCTATACATTTGCATTTCATCAGAGATGCTAGAGGCCACCTGCAGTGCAGCATGGGATCTGGTGTCTTATTCAAGGGCATCGCTGGTGAGAACTTTAGAAGTAATACCACCATCCTCCAGCTGCCAGCTCACAGCCAGAAAACACCCCATGTCTGTGGCGGGGATCAACCCAACAACCTTTAGGTTATTAGTCAGCCTCTACATCCAGGCCAACCTAGGGAGAGGTGGTGGGTGGTTGTGGGATGGAAGCCAAATGTGATGTGTGTGTGAGTGTGTGTGTGGTTGAGTGGGTGGGGGTGTTGCTTCCCCAGTGTAAGGAGCACACTGCATCTTCCCCGACCACTCTCTGACAGGCCTACATACATCACCACCCCCAACACCTCTGTTTCTCTCTCCTCTCCCTCTTCATCATCCCTATTCCCTCTCTCCCTCCCTCCATCCATCCACCTCTCCTCCCAGCCTCCCTCTCACCTGCTCCCATCTCTCATGAGTGCTGGTGTCTCTCTCAGCTGCCCACATCTCTCTTTTTCTCTCTTTCACCTGCTCCCAGCCCCCCACCCCACACCTCTTGCCAGGCCTCCCTGAGTATCATTTACATCGATGATGCCTCATCATTACCCCTGCCCTACTTTATCTATCACCCAGCAGCTCTGCCATAGGGCCTATTCCTGCGCTGTAGGCCTTATTCCTATTGTCTATCATAATGGAGATCAACCACTGAAGCAAGGCATGAAAAAAACTGAATGTTGTTTTACTTTTTTCAGTGTAAAGCTGAGATTGATGTCAATCTCTAGAAATGTCAATGTCAAGTTTAATACAGACGGGCAGCCAACATAAGTTATTTCTTGTCTGTAAATTCAATTTGTTGTTGAGAAAAGTCAATAAAACTGTAACTGTATACATCAAATAAAACAAGAATTAGTCAAGTATAATGTGCAATGCTGTTAATACAAGCATGGGTATACTATGGTTCTGTCATCATGGTTCATCATGCAATGGACAGTTTCACACAAGCAATCCGATCAATCAATGGTTTTTTCCAGTTTTCATTTATATAAAGCACTAGAGTGACTGTTTGTCTGTTCACTGACTGTTTAGAATACTGGTTAGACACTGTATAAACTACTGTTTAGATACTATATACTCTACACTCCTAAACTTACCTCTCCACTAATAGGAGATAATATCACGTTCATGTCATATCAGAGTAGCCATAATTACGAATTTCCAACTTATAAATAGCGTTCACGTCAACCGCCAAGTCATAATTACAACTGGGAAACGACAACAAACATGGAAGCGTTAAACATAATAAAACCAAAATTTATGGATACAATGTCATTTTGTCAATGCACAGTATTGTAAACCCTCACACTAACAACTCAGCTGTCATACAACTTTCCTGAGTTGCCAGACGGAGTGAATGCTCAAAATTCCTTAACATGTGAATCTATCTGATCCTTCCCATCCATCTGACATAACGTGAACGCGGCATAACAGTGCAGCGAGAGAAATGTCTAATTATAATTGTGGGGAAAAACTTTACAATGCCATACATTTTAGGCAGTTGTCACTTCGTTCGTTCATTTTTTACATATAAATTCCTAAATACCAATACTAATACTGTAAAATAAATACCTTATTACTCCTCTATATATTAGTAGTAATCTATTGCAAAGGAAAAAATATTCAAGTGACAGATGCCTTTGCTTGATTGCAGTTAGAGTTGACATTTTGGCAGCAATACATCAAGGAAAACTGTATTGTTACAAAGGGTTCAGCCTGGACCTTGGATGCTCTATTGCACATATTCCTTATGTACCAATTGCTTTTGAAAGGCCTGAAAGAACAGAGCAGAACTGAGGTCATATCAAGTTGGCAGCATTTCCTCAGTGATGAGTAAATCCTTTGGATTCATTTATAATGAATGAATTTAAGACTGTGATGATGAAAGAGTAATACTGCCTTGCCAATGTATACTTGGACCAGATCCTTGAAGTATATTCCATATAGTGACTGGTTTACAGTATGTTGTGTATTTAATGAGGGTAATTATAAAATATATGTTGGCAACACATGGAAATACAAATTTCACCACTTACATAAAGTGTGCCATATTTGCAGTCTATACTTATGCAGTAAATATGCTGATATGGAGTGTGTAAGTATGTGTATGCATATGTATCCATACTGTAATATAAGTAAAAGCATTAGGGAATATAATTTAATATGTATTAAATTACTAGACTTCAGGCAGCCAGAGAACGTTCTCTCCATCTTATAAACTACCGACTTTCATTTGGTCCATTACACAAATAGGTCTGCAAATTCCTAATAATTTCCTAGTAATTTTCTTCAAAGTTTCCTGGAAAGGACCATGTAATTTGGCACATTTTCTAATCGCGTCCATGGGGGGTTTAAAGGAATAATGCACCATCAGTCAGCATCGTGCAGGGAAAATCTTGAGCTACTTAAATAACTGCAAGCATGTGCTGACGTATATTGACATACAAATTTCTCCCTGTGAGATTAGTAACATTACCTTGACCTTGGTATATTGATTTTTGCATCTTCTACTCTTATTAAAAGAGGAATAGGAAGTCCAGCCAGTATCACTCAACAGCAAAGTGCGCTCAGTGAAAGTTGTGGCTCAGCAGGCTGAGTACCTCACCACTAAACCTGTTAGGGGTTATGTGTCTGGTTTATGACCTCTGTCAGATGTCATTCATCCCCTTTTTCTGTTAAATTCAACTGCGTCCTGTCTATTATTGCAGCAATGACCTGAACCAAAGGGAAATATGCTCTGAATAAGCATCCTTGTGATGCAAGCTACTGTACATAATGTACTTACAGGTACAGCAATGGATTCAATTTCAGCCTATTAACTTTATGTCAGGTCATATTTTGCACCTCTCTCATATTTCCTGTCATTCTCCACTGTATTTAACAAACCCACCTCCTAAACAGTTGAAAGCCATTCTAATATAAAAGCGATAAGATAGTCAACTTTGGACAAAAAATGTATTATGTGAATTGTTAGAGTAGCCAAGATGATAAAATGTCTTTTGAAAGATCTTTGGAGTGTCTTGGCTGACATGAAAAGAAGCACATAAGAGAAATGTCGGTTGGAAAGTTTCTAAGAAACTCATTCAACTTGCAGAACTCTTTCTCTTTTCTTCTCTACTCTTCTCTTCTCTCTGATTCACTTTCGGCTTCTTTTACCTTTGCCCTCATATCTCCTTAAGCCGTAGCATAGCTGTGAGAGATATCAGATCAGTCTGTGTGTGGATGGAGTGTGCAGGGCTCGCAGGGTTAAGTCCCTCACTGTTGCTTTGCGATGCTAAACCAAAGGAATCACGCATGCAAGTGCAGTAGAGGAGGACTTAATAATATGAAGGAAAATTGATTTTCTGGAACGAGATTTCTCCTTTGATAAGGTATTAGCTGGGAGGGGAAAATGTTGTGAATCTTCATTAAGAGCCTCTGATATGCACTGGGATAATCGCAGGGAGAGGAGTACGAATGAAAAATGAACACAAAGGGAAAAAGAAGAGAGTCATACATTAGGGGCAGACAGAGAGAAAGAAAGATACCAAGAGTGAAAGAAAGAGCAGAGAGAGAGAATAACCCCCCCCACCCCATCCCACCCCAACCACACCACCCACCCATCCACACGTATGCACATACTCGAATCAGAGACTTAAGCAGGAGTAGGCCTCCCTTAATAAGAGTGAAAATTGATTTCTTTCCACTTCCATAAGATGAGATCTAAAGATGATGAAGGTGAGGATTGGGCTGCAGTTCATTATGGAAAATTAGACTACATTCAAGCTAGCGGTATATCCAAGCCAGGGAAGATATATCCCTAATATATCTACCCTGGATTTATCCAACACTTCTTCACACACACTGAACAAACAGAGGGAGAAGTTAAGAGGGGGGAGCAGACAGAAGAGGGGCGATGAGGCAGAGGAGGGGAAGAAAGGATGTACTGTATAACAAAGTAAAGCTGAGATAATGAGACTGGAAGACAGAAAGAGAGTCAGAGATTGTGAAAGTCAGGGGGAGGAAGACAGACGGACAATAAAAATAAGGAAATCAGTAAAAATTGAGAGTGGGAAAAGAGAACAGCTTGCCAACAGGCTCTCTCCCACAGCAGCGAGTATTAGGCGCCGCGGAGGTGAGTATGAGAACATGAGAACAGAGTTAGAGGGGATAACAGGCAGATAGACTGACTGCAGAGAGGGGAATTGAATAGAGCCTAACCTCAGCTAATACCACTGACAGAAATTTATGACAGACCAGCAGAAAACTGTAGATCAACTGCAGTAAGTAATCCTTTCCCTGAGTCAAAACAATTGCATCCACAAGACTAAAAACAGGACCGGATTGACAGGAAGGAAAGTAATAGTTCGGAGCTGAATTGAAGTGACATTTTACTTAAAGTTCACTGATCCACTGATCCAGAAAATTAAAAAAACAAACAAATAGATTTACTGCAACAAGTGAACAGATTTTTATAGTTTTTATATGACCGACTAAAGTAATTGTGTTGGCTCACTTTTTGAAATGTATCTACCTGAATCAGTTTGTGCGTGGCGGTGTGTGTACATGCCTGTCATCGTTATGAAACATCTGAACGCAGCATTCAGACTGTGATGCCTCTGTTTCTCTCTGTCTCTCCCTCCCTCTCTGTTTCAGCCTGCAGGCTGCCTGTTAATGTGTGAAAGCAGAAGGTGGAAAAGATCAAACCCAACTGACCTGAGAATAGTACTGACACCTTCTCACTCTCTACCACACGCGTCTGTCTGCGCGTGGGCTCATTCATGTGTGTACGCATGAGTGAGAGGGAAAGAGTGGAATACAAAAAGTAACCAGAGAAAATAAAAAAAATGTCACAACAGAAAGGAAACAAAAACAACTCAGAAATAGAAACTTTTAAGTAAAAGCAGACGGCAAAAAGGCCGACAGAATAACAAACAGCACAAGCAAGAGAGACAGACAGAGAAATAGTGTGTGTGTGTGTGTGTGTGTGTGTGTGTGTGTGTGTGTGTGTGTGTGTGTGTGTGTGTGTGTTAGAGAAAGACAGACAGAGAGAGGCAGAGAGAGATGGGGGAAGGTGAGAGGTAGAGAACATTTATTATGCTGATGCTTCATCTACAGATACAAATCACAGGCTGTTATCACACTGAAGCAAACCCTGCTAGGACCCTACACTTGGATCCATCTCCACCATGACACACACAGATGTGCTAGCATACAGCAAGGAACCAGAGGTGTGTGTGTTTGTGTGCTCTTAGTGATAGGATTATAAATAGAGCCATGGACAGACTCTGTGAAAGGTGAGAACATCCAGTGGGCATTATCAGGGACAGACCAGCAGGTTTGTGAGTGTGTTGTGTGTGTATCAGTATTTGTTTCTTTCTGTAGCTTTTCACGCCTATCTGTGTGTAGCGGGGTTTGTGTTTTTGTCTGAATAAATTAATAAGATAGAGACAAGGAAAAACACGCCTGTATGAATTGTTGGTGTTGCACTTTTTTAGGCAACATTATAAGAGCTGTCACTGTCAGATTTGATTCAAGTTCTGAATTTGTGTTTGAGGGCAAAGTCTGCTTCGAGAAACATCGAAACTGATCAAAAGACAGCAGGTTAGTTTCTCACTTACTTTCAACATAATAATGTTACATATTACAGAACTGCAGAGAGCTGGAAACTCTGACTGTAAATAATATCGTCACAGGGTCTCATTATTCTAAATGTACAAAATGCTTCTGTTGTGTCATTTGCTTCACTCATACTTGGAACTTTATGTGTCTTTATGCATAACAGTTCTAACAATAACTTTTATGTGTCACCTTACTTTGAATTCACCTCATCAGCCTTTTCAGCACCATGGACAGCAAACACACACTGCTACAGTCCAAACAATGAAGTGCAGCAAAAAGGCCACAAACTTAAACAGAGAATTAATTATACCAAAAGAAGAACCCAAACATATAACTGGTTAATTATATATTAAATATATATTAATTGATATATTAATATGTATTATAGTTAAACTGGCAAATGAATATATTGATTTAATATAATTTAATTTTTACACAAGTGCATATAAACAGTAGTAGTATAAAACATGCATATGAGGATGGTGCACTGACAGAGATGCTTTTTTGATCCTTTGAGAAAAACAAGTTGTGTAGCAAGGAGAAATTCAATAAAACCTAAAAAAAAAAAAAAAAAGTATGGTTAGCAACCATTTTTATTTTTCAATATAACATATAACAGTACTTCTAAATTTATTATGATCTTCCTGTTCTTGAAAAGGGGATGTAAACTTTTACAGGGCTAAACAATTACACATTCAACTGTGTTTATGCTCTGCATAAAGGTGTGACCGAATGGATGTTTCTCAGTATGAAAACTATTGATAAGTTTGTGCCAGGCACAACTGTAAATGATAGGAAATTGACATTTTCTTTAAGGATTATCAAATATATTATAAGAGTGGAATAGGATATTAAGCTGTAATACCAAACTCAGAATTGTCATCCTGCAGTCGATCCACACAGTTGCACTATCTGAGTTACAGTCAAATGTATCATACACTGACTGTTTAAAATGGCCGCTGCTGAGCCACCCACATGCTCACTTCTCATTGCTAATGTCTTCATTTGTACAGCATATTGTATGTCCCGTGTTAAAATACTGTGACTTTGAAAATGCATTTAAAAGCTAAGGCACCAGCTCAAGGTGAGTCATCTAATCACTTACCATGTTCTTGGGCGGGTGTTACCACTCACACAAACACAAGCGTGTGCACATACACACACAAAGGCATATAATAACACACACATGTTAACAGAGGGAAATGTCCATGGGAGAATACACACACATGCATTCATACACTCACATTTCACTCACAAACACACATTTAATACAAGCTCACACTCTCTAGAGTGCCCAGTAGAACAATAGAAGACCTTTACACACCACCTCTTCTATGTATTTATTATAAAACATAGGCCCTCAGTTTTGAAAGCCAAAACAGCTTGACCTCTCTTCTCCTCTCCGCCCCCTTCCTCCTTACCTTCCCTCCCTCTTAACTAACTACCTATAGTGTGGTTCTCCTCCCCACCACCACCACCACCACTGGCCCTCCCTCTCTGGGTGAGAGCGCATAATTCAGTGTCTAATAAGGAGGGATATGCGACGCCTCACTTTAGGGAGAGGGATAAGGAGGAGCAGGGTGAGAAGGGGGGCAGGACTTCAGCTTGTCTGCATTCAAAGAGCTGATGCACACCAACTCTGCCCCTCACACACACCATTACACTACACACACCACTATTATACTCCTTTGCTTCTCCTGCTCTTTTCCTCTACCCCCTCGCTGCAGTCGTTAACAGGCCGACCGCCACACTCTCCGGCTCTCAAACCCCAGGCAAGTGAAAGGTTAAACACCTTAGGCAACATTGGAGATGGGGAGAGGTTTTTCTTTTCCCATGTTTTTTTTTTTGTTGTTTTTTTTTTTTACATGGTCATTAGAGTAATAATGTCATTTCCACATTTTGTTATTGAGATTTCCTCACAGAAGAAAAAAGAACAGTGAAAAATGTATTTTAAAAATTGAGAATGGAAAAGGGAAACAAAAGGAAGTGATTAAAAAAATATCCAAAGAATGAGGTGGTGAGAAATGTAGTATGGAAAAATTAAAATAAGTAGAAAAAGTGAATCCATTGGAAGATGGAATGAGAAAATGGGAAAACAAACACAAAATTAAGAATATTTTCAAAGGAGTTTTGCAACAGGGAATTTTGAACCGTGATGACTGTACTTGTTCCAGTTCAAAAAGGTGCTCTGACACAACTTCTGGTGTTCTTTAGGACCCTGTTAATAGTGTAGATAACTGTTTTTGTTGATACTCCATTGGAGTAGAAGAGGTCAGGAGTACATTAGCTGAAATATATCTACTGTCAGAAAGAGAGAGAAAGAGAGAGAGATAGAGCGAGAGAGAGACCCTAGCTGGCAGCAGTGCTGTCTTTTCACCCCTAATTCTTTCCACCTTGTTAGGCACTCTGCCGTGGGCCGGGCAAATATAAACACCCTGGCAGGAGAGACAGGGATAGAGGGAGAGGGGGAGAGGCAGTCAAAAGGGGAACGGTAGAAGAGAGGGAGGGAGAGGAGATGAAGAGAGATTAACAAAATGATGCAGATAAAGGTATGGAGGGAGGGGCATAAAATAAAGGGAATGATGACTAAAATATATGTAGTATATAGTGAGGAGAATGTGAGGTAAAAGCAGCAGAAGGAGCAAAGCAAACATCTAAATGCTGTATAGGGGTGGATAAGATAAGAAAGAGATTCAGTAGAAATAGATGTTAAGAACAGTTTTGTTGTGGTTTGATTTTGTTTTTTTTGTTTCCCAGAATCTTAAGTTTTTCAGAGTGAATATCTTTAAATAAACACTTTCAATAAATTTATTGAAATTAAAGATGAATGTTTACATTTTCCATTTAGGTTTACATAATATTGCTCTCCCTGACGATCGCATCTTTATCTTTGTGATTAACATTCAGTATAAGCTAAATGGTTAAATGGTTCATTTCAGATAAGAAAATGCAGAAATCAGTGACATAGAAAGTGTAAAAAAAGTGTGAATGTAAAAGTCCCACCTTGGTTACTTCTTACAGAATTCATTTAAACTTTCATATTAAGATGTTAAATTCAATTTCTTTCAAAATGTTAAGGAGTATGTTCTGATATCAGCATGTAACTTAAAAAAGTGATTCTCATTTGCATGAATTAGCTTACTACCAAAACTGATGTAAAAGTAAGATCAAGTGTGGCAGGTGTGTGTAAAGAGATGTCCTAAATGTCCTTAAAGAAATGTATCAGAACACAGTCCTGACAGATTTGAATCTATCATTGGCTTTGTCATTGGCAATATTCAGGATATGATCCAATTCACTGTTATCAGACACACGCTGACAGTAACTGTCTGGTGCAATCAAAACATCCCAATTCCTCATGAGTTTGTAGAATGTAGTTAAAGATGTTAGATGTTTGACTGACCTCACCTCATTTCATTTTGGAGTATATCAGCCATTATAACCAGACTTCTCTTGATTAGATTATGTGCTTATCCTGCAAATATTAATTGGTGATGATTTTTACATCCAGTTCAAACAAATTCTTGGCAGTATCTTAATAAACAGAGAGACAGAAACCTACATATTAACTCAGATTTTGTAAAATATTTTTTCTGTAACTGACTCTCTCTCTCTCTCTCTCTCTTTCTCTCTCTCTCTCTCTCTCTCTCTCTCTCCTTCTCTCTCTCATTCTCTTTCTGTGCCACCCGTTGTTGCCCCCTGGTCATGTGCTGGTTGTCGTGCAGACTTCGGCAGTATCGCCGTGGCGACAGAGACAGGAGCAGATGTGACTCTGGTTGCCGGGCGTTTGGCAGGAGCACTCATCGTCACAGTGATGGAAATGCAGCTGGACGGCACATCATCTGTAGCTTCGTGAGGAGAGGGGTGTGTACATGTGGGTGTGTGTGTTTGTGTGTGTGTGTGTGAGTGTGTGTGTATGGTTGAGGGGGGGGGGGTTGGCATTGGGTGAACTCCCCTCACCCACCAGCACACACACACACACACACACACACAGAGTGACCCCACATGCCCTAGAGGGACTGCAAGTGCACAGCCAGTAACCAGACAAGACGCGGGGTGATGTGTGTGTATGTGTGTGCTCTAACCAGGCAGCAAAAAGTGCTGTCAAACATACAAGATGTTTTTTTTACTCCCTCACTCGCTCTCTCTCCTCTTCATTTCTTGAGGTATTTTCTTCTATTTTGGTCTCTCTGTCTGCTAAGTTGGAGACAAATGGCTGTTTGGGGGCTAAATGTTTGAACTTGAGCAAGGAGACCCAAATTGACACACTTAAGGAAAACTGAGTCCTGAGGATAGCAGAGAGAGAGAGAGAGAGGGGAAGAGAGAGATTACAGATGGAGGCATTACTCAAGACATCTGTAATGTGTACACACCACCAAAGAAAACAAACATAAGAACTGGCCAGTGGACATAAACTGCCGCTGTGCTCATCCCTGCGTGCCATCTCTCCATTTCTCCCCGCAAACCTCTTTTCTCTTTCTCTGACTGCATTTTCATTGTTACACTTCCAAGTTTCTACCTCAAACTTTTAGGAATGCCAATAAATAAGCTTTTTTGGCATTTGGAAACCCAAATAAAATACAGGTTTGCACAAGCAAACTCATGTCCATTTCTGCTTGTGTGTGTGTTTGTACGTGTTTGAGGAGGAGTATGAATGTTTCCTCATGACATACTTTGTGCATGTGTCTATGTGTTTGAAAGAGAACAAGATGTAAGACTATGCTGGTGTGCAAATGTGGAGTATGCGCTATCCTTTTTCATAATGTGTGTGTGTGTGTATATGTGTGTGTGTGTGTGTGTGTGCCTGTCAGGGGTGTGCACCACAGCGGTTTGGCAGTGGTCTGACATTTCCTGCACTGACATCTTGTCTCAGTTCATCTCCCGTGCCAGTGGATGGACGGAAGCCCTGGAGGGACACACTAGCACCAGCGACGCAAACTTGTCTTTTTGTCAGCACCAGTGAAGAGCTCTACAGTACATTAGTCACAGACACACACACACACACACACATGCACACAAACACACACACACACACGCACACACACACACACAAATGCACACATACTGTACATACGTGTTTTTCTCCATACTCCTGCTTTTTGATGTGATATGACACAGTCACTATGAAGTGCAGACTGCCTGCACTTTGATAAACAGCTAAAAAAAAAATGTAATTTCTTCCCACTTCAGTATGTTTTTCTTAATTTGATTTTAATTTAATGTGAAGTATGTTAATTCATGTTTTTGATGTTTTGTCCCCCCACCCCCCGTCTACATACAAGAAAATATTAGAAACACCTCTCAGTATAGTAGGGTTAGGATAACTACACCCTCAAAATCACTATAGAGGTGATTGAACATGTGAATGTGGTACAAACAGATAAATGAGAGTGCTGAGCAAGCTGAAAAGTTTACAGCTGTTTCTCTCTTTGCTGAGTGGAGAGACTACCTGAGCAGTTAGAGTTACTTGATCGAAACAGTCTATGGCAGCATCGGTGTTCTACAGGTGCTTGAATGTGAAGAATATAAGGACAAGACAGAGTCTACAGCGTCGCTAGAGGCTCTAATGATGATTGTGAAGAAAGGTCAACCAAAATATTGGACAGATTTAAATTTTGTCCTGATAATGGTGCCAAATAAGTACATAAGTCTGCACCAACCGGCAGATCAACATTGCTATCCTGGGGCCACGCCACTGGTGTTTGCTGAGAATTCAGCAATTCAGCAAAACCTAATGAACAAATAGACTTTAATGATAAACCAGCAAATCACAGGTGTGTTGCTTGGGTTAGACTCATACCCCTGACAAGGACTGCACTTCAAAATGCAGCCATTCATTTTCAATGTCTGTTGTCCATTCCCAGGTCTGTTTTCTTTTCTGTGTGTTTAGATTGTAACAATTTATTCAGACTGATTCCCCTAGAATCCATTTTGCACCTTAAAATCGCTGTTGAAATAGATTTGAGTCACAGCACCGCTCCAAAAGCAAAGTCTGAATCATGTGTTGTTACATCCATATTGGAAAAGTCTCACACTACTGCCATCTCACCAGGCTTGCCATCTTCAGTTATCCCCCCTCCTCTCCCAGACTCTGCCATCTCTACCTCTGTTTCCCCATCTCCCGAGTCTCCTACAATCTTTACAAGGCTCCGGAGAGCTTTGACATTCCTAAATGAAAAGGCCCTCTTTGCAGCACTGCAACAGCTGACGATTTATGACAACGAGGCCTCGCTGGAATCTTAGCTGCTGTCAGACAGCATAATGATGTTTTGATATAAAGATGATTGGTGGGGCTGCATGCGCCGCACTGTGAACAAGGCCTGTGTGTGTGTGTGTGTGTGTGTGTGGGATCGGGTGATTTAAGGTGGACACTCATGCGTCATTTACTTGTTGTTGTCTATTGTTTAGCTGTTTACTCCTTTGGTTGCTGTTTTTTTATATGATTTTTTTTTTCTCAACTTGACATTTAGAGTCCCCTTCCACCAGGCTCCTGTGTCTCTCTCTCTCTCGCTGTCTACTTTTCCCGCCTTTGATTCTCTGCCTCTCTCTATCTTCGTGCTTCCTCTCTTTGTTTTTCTGTCCTTTTCTCTGTTTTGTTTTGGATCATCTACCTCTATCGCTGCCCACCTGCTTTTGTGATTCTCTTCTCTTTTTGTTATTTCAGAAGAGGTAATTTTGAACTTGCTTTTCTTCTTCTTTCTTTTCTCTCCCTACTTCCCTCAAAACTCCCCAAACACACATGCTCACACACCTCCCCCAGCCCCCATCATTGGTGACAGGCGTATAGTTTGCTATAGTTTCTATTAAAGGACCATTGCATGCTTGAGGGCCCCCACAGATTGGTTACATTTTGTTCGGCAGGGCATTAGTGGGCCCCATCGAAGGGCCCCATCATCATCAGTGTGTCTGCCATCTTCCGGCGGTGATCTATGATTCGCCCATCAGACGTACATAAATCAGGCCGCTAAAAGGATTTCTACTCTACCCCTCAACCCCCCCTCCTGTTAAATTTATGCTGCCGTAAAAGAAAGGAAAATTAGTCATTGAGGAGCCCCCCCTCGTTCTCTATCTCTTCCTCCCTCTCTCCATGCGAAGTGTAGCAGTAAAAAAAAGAGGAAAGACAGGGCGAACAATCGCATGCGGCGCCCATCATCCTCTCCTCTCCTTCCTCCTCCCCCTCCTCTTCTCTCTAATATCATCATTATCAGAATCGTAAAGCGAAAAATAACATGCCAGAGGAAAAAATAAGAGAAGGTTTTGAGAAGGGTGAGTGTATTCCCTCCAACCTCTAATCCCACTTCTTTTCCTGCTTCCTCTCTCCAATCATTTTTTTTATTCTGTCTCTCACACACACATTCAACTCTCGCTACTTGAATATGAGAGAGGTTAATAATTAGTCCACAATATCCAAGTGTGTGTGATGTTGCACATACAAGGTTGCATGTGTGTGTGCGTGCTTATAAACATGTTTTTGGGGGGGTGGAGGGTTTGTACTGTGCATGCACTCGGCGAGTGTGTTTGCGGGGTGTATGTGTTAGTGTGTCTCCACTGTTGAATGCAAATCAGTGAGTCGCCCAAGCAGAACGCCTTTCAAATCCCATCGCTGCTCCGCTCTGCCCTTCCACTCCCAGAATGCAGTGCAGTAAGGCAGACAGGTAAGGAGTACGGGCAGCACGTTGTCGTGGGTGACTGGTTATGTTATTGGCCCACAATCTACTCATTAACTTCCTGCTTTCCTCTCTGTCTATCACCACTGTCTCTCAATGAGAGGTTTGTCTGTCTGTCGCTGCGTATTGTTGTGTATGTATAAATATGTCTGCCTGTCCATCACTTTCATCTTTCTCCTGGTCTGGTCTTTTCACGCGGTTCTATGGCTTCTTGTCCCCCTCGATCTGTTTCCTTCTACTCCCTTGTCTTTTCTGTCTCCAGCTTTGTATTAGTAATCTCAGCTACTCTGCAGAGGCATATTCATAAGCCTTTGTATATTCCTCTGAGCTCTGAGCTTCATTACTGGTGTCACAGCTGTTCTATCACACCCAGGAAGGAGAGACTACAGAAATTAAACTAGATGAGAATGCAGTTTTATCACAGATACAGCTATTTCAAAAACTCATCCTGGTGACACAACAGACCAGTCACCAGCTTCATGCCATATACAGTATATATAAAGCAGACAGCAATGTTTGTCTGATGCTGCGAAGTAATATCTGTCAGAGCAACTATGTCAATATATGCTTCCAGAAGTAACAAGAAGGACCAACAAGAAGCAAGACTGTAGTGCAGTGTAGTCTAAGTTGTCTCTTTTTCTTTCTTTTTTTTTCTTTTTTAATGTGATAGGGACTGAAGCCATGATGGCAAAAAGCATTTTGATGTTCAGTTTAGCAACATCTGAAAACCATTCCAACCATTCCAACCATTCCAAAAACTTTTATAGATTGCTGTACAGTAAATTGTGTCTTTGTGCAGAAGAGAGGGCACACTGTACAAAGAAAATCATACAACAGGTTGTTCCAGTTAAGGAATTAAACTGGGCAAAAGTGTTTGCGTGTGTGTGTGTGTGTGTGTGTGTGTGTGTGTGTGTGTGTGTGTGTGTGTGTGTGTGTGTGTGTGAGTGTGCATGTGTGTTTGTGGGTGCAAACATCAATAGATCCACTGCAAGATCCAAATTGCTTAACAAGCTGCCAATTAGGCCTGCAGTGAGCTGGCTGGATCAAGACACACACACACACACACACATACACACACACACAATTGTCATTTCTAGAGCCAATTACACAAGTGAATCTCTCTCCTACAGACTGTGTATATATACGATTCTGTGTATGTGTGCCTGTTGTGAGGTTGTCTCTACAGTAAATAGGAGATTTGACTTATACGTATTGCAAAAAAATCTGAATTTAAACAAGTCATATCTAATATTTTTGGCAGTGCAATTGTGTGTTGATTGTATGTAACATAATTAACTTACTGTAATTAAAAAGTGTTAAGGTACAGCAATAACAGAAAGGAAAGTCAGTGTTTTTCAGTGGCTTCCTTGACTGTAATGACCCACTTGATTATTTTGAATTAAAAGAAAACTGTAACTGTTTAAGTAGCAACTGGCTACACTGCTGCCACATCCATCCCGACACCCTGCCAAGTTAAGTAAACTGAATACAATACTGAAAATCGATGGATAATAGGTGAATAATGGGTAATAATACAGGTTCTTAAGTGACATTTTCACGCAGTCAATAATTTCCTCTGCATCATTTTGGGTAATCAATGATAATTTAGAATGGCAAGGTGTCTTATTGTATTCACTAAGCACCAAATGACAGTTTGTCCTCTTTTATCCTCTCCCATATTTCCTACAACTCGTTACTGCATAGTTTACACTCACAAGGCCATCTACTAAAAATGCCATTAAATAATCAATAATCTTTAGAATCATTTGATGTGCTTTTAGATCATATTGTGTCACTGAAGATTGCTGGAGCACAGGAAATGGTTCAGATCCTGCATAAACACAATGATACATTTGACATTAACTGTCTTTATTCCTTTGACATTCAACATAACGAGAAAGAAAAGTTGAATCAATCTATTATGTGCATTAATTATTCTCCCATATGTTATGATATATGTTATGATATATTATATAATGTATGTTATCACTGTCAGTTTCACTTGTGCTACTACAATTACCACAAGAATACTTTTTTTTCACCATTATGGCAAGCAGTAGGTAAGAAATATGGTCTGATTAAAATATTTATTTTTTTATAATTATAAAAATTACTTTATCTATAACTTCATACATTTGTTTGCATACATAGATTGTGTCTAGATAACAGATTTGTTTCATTACACCCTTCACTTGAGAACATATCTGAGAGCGAAAGAAAAGAAAATGGACAGAATTAAATGACTGACTTCTACTGAAAAACGTTCTTATGGCTGTTCAGCTTGAGAAATTTCCACCATGCCTCCTTTTTGATATATCGTTATTGTCATTATTATCATGTCTGCCTCAGTACAAAGGTACAGACTGGCAGCTTTTGTCACCACGGCTGCACCTTTTAGGTGAGAGTGAGCGAGAGAGCAGTGTTAACTTATGTCAAGGCTCTTTGAATCAAGACAAGGAGAACGAGACAGGGAGAGGGAAAAGGCTGGTTCTCTACTACTTGTAGTAATCCTGTCTTTGTATGACGCTAATCATATGTAAATCCGCGTTGTAAAGTGATTTGGTTTTCCTCGTGTTTGAAATAATTATACAGGCTGCGCTTATGGAGGAAAACCTCTTCAGTTTCAATTGGAACATGGCTTTTCTGTTGTCACTGCAGAGGAGCATACTGGCTGGTGTCTTAATCCACCAGACCTGCTTGTTTACCAACAACAAGAGAATAATATCATTGTCATTGTCAGACACACTTATTGTTCATTTGACTCAATCAGGTTTGGGAAGGTTACTTTGAAGATGTAGTTCATTGCAGAATACTGATTACCTGCTTAATACCAGCTTATTTCAACTCCACTTCCTGATTACTTTTCCACTTACTTTGGAACTGCTCTTTAATCTGTACAATAAATGGATATTTATCTTAGAATATACCACTGTTAAAATAAATAACTGATACAGTATAATAAAATAGAGTGAAATGTTTTAAAACCCCAAATTATCAGAACGCAGTAGAAAATAACAGAATATAAGGCCAAAATAGGCAACAGTACTAAAGAATAATAAATACATACATATTAATATATACATATATATAAGTACATACATATTCTACATATTGTGGAATGATACAGGTGAGAAAGTATATGAACACCCTTATACACTGATTTGCTTGAATCTGTCTCTTGCAAATGTCACAAATGTCACACTTAGGTGAACATGAGCATTTAAATAAGAATTAATCTACATATAAAAATGAAAATGTTCAATATACCTTTATTACAGAAACAAAATTATTAAGCTATTTCATATATGGGATGTAATCTAGTTGTCTTTCTTTACTTGGATGCTTCTGCAGTTTTAGGTTTGTCTCACTTGCCAGTTGTGCAACACAAAACACACATTATATTCTGTGTGGCTTCTTTTTGTTTGTGTTTGTGTGTGTGGGTGGGTGTGTATGTGAGTATGACCATGTGAGTGTTTCTTCATGTTTCACTCTTGCGTAGCCAACAGAGGATGAAAGTTTTGTGAGAGTGTTTTTTTTTTTTTTTTATATCAATGCATGTGAGTGTGTGTCTGTGTTTGTGCATTTGTGTAGGGTATGTTTCCAGACTGTGAATTGGTTCTGTGCAGGCACCGTATTAGATGTAACACCCACGGCCCGAAGCCGACAGGATCCTTTTACACCTTGCGATAGAGAACTGACTCTGACACGGAGTGTGTGTGTGTGTGTGTGTGTGTGTGTGTGTGTGGTCCAGGTATTCCTCATGTTGTGGGGATGTAAATCTTTTTCCACAGTCATGTGGGGACTCGCTCCCTTATAGGGAGAAAAAGTAAGTCCCCTTAATGTAAATCATTCATTTTAGGGTGAAGACTTGGTTTAAAGTTAAGGTAAGTTTAGGATTATGTTAAGGTTAGGGTTAGTGTGTGTGTGTGTGGGTGTGTGTGTGTATGCGTGTGTGTGTGTCTTTCTGAGCATATTTGTGTATGCAAGCTTGAATTCATAAGAAAAAAGAAAGAAAGCAAGGAGAAATGGAAATAAATGAGAGAAACAGATCAATGATGAACACTTGATGGTTATTATGTCACAAAAGCGATAAAGAGAAGAAAAAAAAGGAGAAGGGATGAGGAAAAAAAATCCACAAAATATGAAAGAAGAAGGAGAGACATGGCAACAAGATCTGAAAAAGAAGAGCAGTATGAAGAAAAAAAGGGTGATGAGGAGAAATGTGAAACATACACGAAACGATACAATAACTCATCAGAGGGGTGAATATCACATTTTTCCAATATAACAGGAGTGGAGAGGAGAAGAAGGAGCTGGAAAGTATAAAACATGGAAAAGGTAAAGAAAGTTGTGCTAAAATCTTTACAGTGTACAGACAAGGACATATTTCGATCACCACCCCTGAATCTTACCCATTATACCTTTCCCTGCTGCCCAGGACACACATACTGTACAACCATGCTTTCTCATACACACACAGGAAGAAAGAGAAAACATTAGATAATATTAGAGGACAGTATAAAACAAGGGATACAGGAGAAGGAATAGACAGAGGGTATGAAGGGAAGGAATGCAGAGATTGCGCATGGGGTTGTGTCAGCGGTGTAGAAATGGCAGGAGGGGGAAGCCAGGTTGATACACATTAAAACACACACACACACACACACACTCATAGGGTGTGGCTTTTATTTACCTGCAAGAAAAAGGCTTATCTGGCCCACAGCTGTGA
Source organism: Thunnus thynnus (assembly GCF_963924715.1). NCBI lineage: Eukaryota > Metazoa > Chordata > Actinopteri > Scombriformes > Scombridae > Thunnus > Thunnus thynnus. The sequence goes on along the minus strand of NC_089517.1, from coordinate 25,333,961 downwards.
GGCTAAAGAGAGGTCTGACCTCACCCCTCTTCGCTCCTCTCCACTCCTTTTCTTCTCCTCCTCCCTTCCTCTCACCTCTTCCCCTGTGGCTTAAGTGTGTGCATGTATGTGTGTGTGTGTGTACGTGTGTGTGTGTGAGTGTGCGTTTGCTCAGTAACACACTAAGGGCTCTAACCTGCGACCCGGAGTACATGGCACGTAGAAATGATTCACAATCTTCTCTGTGTGGCGCTGTTGAAAGGTTTTGTCTTTTACAACTTAGTTCAAGGAGAAAAGATTTCACTCCACTTACACAACAGTGAGCAACAGAAATGTGGCTGAGACTGGTTGATGAACAGTGTTTCTTACTGGCTCTTGTTTTGTCAAACAAGGGATTTTCATACAACAGGTGGTTTTCTATCAAGCCAACTGACATTGTAATACTTTGGCGTTACCAAATGTTAAAACAACACAGTAAATCATTGCATTACATACACTTGTATGGGACCTTATTTTGGTGGGTGGATGCTATTTTCACTATCTTAAAATGCACATAAAACACAGCACGCATGTCACACAGATGTTTAGGAGCTGAACAACAAGAATGAAGTTGCATGTAAATGAGGTAGCACAAGTTAAAAAAAAAATGGGGTCTTTGATGCTGAGAAGAGACATGTGTGTGAGTCTGTTTGGCATTGTCACTAATATGACCAGCACGCACAAAATAACACCACGCTGCTGTAAAAGGAAAAACAAAAATACACAAAGTTGTCTTTGTTCACATCAAACTGGTAAGTTAAAAATCATCTAACGTGGTGAAAAATCATCAAGAGTACTTTTGTTATTTCTCAACCTGTTGCTCTAAAAGCCTTAATTTCCATCACCCATCATAACCCACAAGTTACTGTGCTGCTCCTATGTGTGTAAGGGCCTCAGCCCAGATGAGCATTAATAGTCTCTCCTAGATATTAAAACTTTCTTCCGGCTAAAATAGACTAATATAGACTTCTTAGGTCTTCATTTTGACATTAAGTAGCTCAGTGTCAAGGAATTGTGAAAATGTGTTTTTATACCACATTTAAAAATATACTTGAGGAGCAAGGCATCAGTGGTGTAGCTTGTCAGTACTTGCTTTCAGTAACAGGTGTATTATGAATAGGAAAGTCTTATTAGACAAAATTACACAGTGTAGTTTGAACACTGGTTTTCAAATATCTAAGCTTCGTAAAACAAAATGAAATGAAAAATAAAATATAAGACAGGAAAAAATAAATACAATAACAAAGAGGGAAAGCAAGAAACATTCAATGAAAGGAAGAAACAAGACAATGTTTAAGCATTGACAGTTTTGAGTACTGTCCACTCTGTCACTCTTCTTCTTTGTGGCCTTTATTCCCTTTCTTTTCCTTTCATGTTTCTCTTTCTCTGTGTCAGACTGTAGGAGCAATTGTGTGGCCGGCAGTGACAGATGTGCTGTATCGCTGCTTCTCTTCATGAAAGGAAAAAAAAAAAATCATGTCTTGTCCTCCACATGTCTGCTCTCTTTTTAGAGCTACTGGGGTCCTGGCCCCATTACACTGATTTACACACACTCTCTCCCTTTCTGTCTCTCTCTCTGTGTCTCTCCAAGTTAATAGCAGAATGCAGATGAGCACTTTTTCACAAGGAGCCGGCTGACTGCGTGAGGCGTATATATGTGTGTGTGTGTGTGTGTGTGTGTGTGTGTGTGTGTGTGTGTGTGTGTGTGTGTGTGTGTGTGAGTCCTTCTGGCCGAGGGGATGAGAGGGTAGTGACAGGGGTCTTGACATGCTAAAGAGGCAGAGTAAATGGGTTTTTCTAAAGCAGTAGAGGAAATATCACCGTTTTATACCAGGCCAATTTATGTCCCCTTATCTCTTCCTCAAACATGTCACTTTAGCTACTGCTGAATGGTAATTACCACTCTCTCAACACTCAGTCACTCTCTAACACACACACACACACACACACACACACACACGCATACAGAAGTAGACACATATTTAAGAACACATTCAAGTACACACACATAGAGCTAGATGAATAAGTACACTCATGCACATTCTGAGTAGATAAATGTTGTCTATGCATATAACACACACATTGTTTTTGGGGTTACTGTAAGCACACACACACACACACATACACACATATACTCTAGTCCTTGTGCAAGAAAAACCTGACCATACCGACACACACTATTACTGTATGGAAAAAAGGTAGGTATTTGGACAGATTGTGATGTTTTGAGGTTCATCTCCCTGTGCGTGTGTGTGTGTGTGTGTGTATGTGTGTGTGTGTGTGTGTGTGTATGTGTGTGTGTGTGTGTGTGTGTGTGTGTGTGTCAGACATGCTGTGAGGTCTGCTTCATTCGTTTCAGATGGCCTCACCAATCCGTTAATCCACATAAATAGCCATTCATGAAAGACACACACACACACACACGCACGCACACAGAAAGGATAAATAGCCATTTATGCTCATCTCATTCTAATTCTGATGGCCCTCCCTACCCCATAAACTGTCTCAGGAATTGGATCGCCCTAGGCAGATTATGATTATGGTTATCAAAAAATCACATCACAGATTGCCTCGGCACTCTCTCTTCCGCTCTTAGTTTTTTTCTCTGTCTCTCTCTCTCTGTGTTTGTGTTCTTGCAGAAGCCGTTTCTGTCCAAAAAGTCAACTGCTGACTGGAGGGAAAATACAAAATCAGATTTTACCATCGAGTTTCATACATTCAACTGTAAGCAGGCTTGTCAGTTGTCCATTCTTGGAAAACTGCAGCCTTAGAGATGTGAAGTTTCTGATTAAATGTGGTCTCATACAGTCACTTAGGGAAAAAGAAACTTCAAACTCTGACTGTTTACAGATTGCATTTGACTGGAAATGGGAATCCTCATTGTGCAGATGAAAAACAGCATAAAACAAGAAAGTCTGAGGTTTGGCCTTATTCCACCTGCCATATACAGGATGACAGGAGAGGCAACCTCTCCCTCTTTTTCTCACTTTTCACACAACAGATGAGTTAGCATCTCCTCTGGCAGGCCAGGCCAAGTTAATAGTGAACACAGCTAATGCTGCCTGCATAAATAATGTCTTAATGAGGTTCTGCAAGCTGATTAGCCAGCAGCCATGCAGTACTTAACTGCCAGTAACACACAAGATCAGCGATGTTGGCCATGTGTTTAGCATGTTTACTCGTTTTTTTTTTCTGCTTGGATACACCACAGATCTAGAATGGATAGAACTGCTTTTCATATGCAATCAATAATTTTGAGTGGTAATTAAGAAATGTTTCTACAGCCTTAATGGGGAGTTTGGGTCAATGCTGCTGCATTGCTGCAATGCATATTTTACTATACAAAAGGCATTAAGTGTTTTCAGTCATGTGAACTTTGCACATGTATGCCCAAGAATATTTAGTGCTTATGAATGTTCTCTTAATATAAAGAGTTCTGAGGGATGATATAAGTACAATTAATAAGCACACTCCACTAAATTCATGCCTATTATTAGCTCAGAGAAAATGATTGTTTATATGGTTTAATGAGGTGTCACATACTGTAAATGTGTACAAGAAACTATAAATATTGGTCGTTTGCTGTCTGAATCCATTTTAAACAGTTACCTTTTTTTTTTCTTCTTGTGACCAAAGGCAAAATTTATCTTCAGTATTACTTTTCAGACACCTTTAGATACTGTATGAGTGACAGGTAAAGATTGGTATGAATTCTAGAAACTAACATACTGTAAAAACAAAGTAATGTAATTGTAATTTTTTAGGAGTAACACCAAAAGTAACTGGTGATAAGTAACCCCAATGCTGACCAAAACTATCACCAAGTGAAAAATGGGGAGTGCGTTTGCTTTGCAGTTCAGGTCTTGCTGAATATTTTGTCCCTTTAAATGTTTGTATTGTATGGTGTTTGACACCTGATCTCTCTGGGTAGACAGTAGCTCATTGCTGAGGTTGGTCAATTTAACAGCCATGTTTGTTTGCAGGAATAATCTCATTCAGTGGCAAATGTCTTGTGAATCTAATGATTCCTTATTAACTGCCTACACAACAAACCAAACAGGTGCAAAAACCTCTCTTTAACCCATGAAATGCTTTGAATATCAAACATTTCACCTGTTATTTGCTATATTGTTTTGATATTGTATTACAACACATTCATAACCTTTAGCCATTTAACTGGATGTAAACTATACAATCACTATGTAAGTAAACATTTCTGAATAGGTGAACTTTTTGTCATTCATTCATGTTACCAATTCCAGAATTAATTAATATAAAAAATATTGTAAAAATTGTGTAGTCTAACATTTGCTTAGACCTGAAACAGCCTGCATTCTCCCGTTTGGACAATTTCCTCTTCAGTGTGTTAGTATGTTCCTGTGTATGTCGGTGTGTATTTGTGTCTTTGGGTGCCAGTGTGTTTGTCTCTGCCTGTGCGTAAGGATGCATGAGTGTGTGTTGAAAAGACTCTACGACTATGATGTGTGTGTGTGTGTGTGTGTGTGTGTGTGTGTGTGTGTGTGTGTGTGTGTGTGTGTGTGTGTGTAGTTGTGGCCCGTGGTAGTGTGTGCCCCTCCTGACCTTGAGAACAGAGCGCTGGGTTGTCAGTCTGAGAGCTATAGCTAATGCTAATGCAGAGAGAATAGCCTCATAAAGTGCAGCTCTCTCATCCACTGCGGTTTGAAGTCTTTCACTTACTGTGAGGAAGAGCTGTCCAATGTCTCTTTTTGTTTCATTCAATATCTTTCTCTCACTCTTTATTCTCTGTCTTCCTGTAACTTTGTTGAATGTCTCTTTTCTCTCTCTCTCACACACTGTCTTCTCCAGTTTCAATCCATGTCTCTGTGTAATCTCCCTTTTGTCTTTCTGTCAGTTTCTTTCTTTTGTTTCCTCCGTCTGTCCTCCCTTGACCCTGTTGAGTCTCTTCTCTTTCCTTCTCTGTTTTACTTTTTATCCTGAACTTTCTATTAAATGTATTTCCTTGTATACACAATCACATTCACTTTTCCTGTCCTTGTGTGTCTGTGCATGCAAAGGGAGTGTCAATATTTTGCTATTAGGTTCAACTTCCTAGAAAATGATATAAAGATGCAAGTGGAGGCTTCTTTTCTTTTAACTTTCATACTTTTCATTTGCCGTTTTCCCTCATCCCTCTGTCTAACTTGGCCTGTTGCCGTATTTTCTTCTAGTTTACCACCTAACTTGGTCAAATGTCTCTGTCCTTATATGCTGCCAAGGAAGCTTTCAATTTTACTTTGACCTCTTTCGTTCTTCTCTTTAAAAGCTCTCATTCTGTCTCTTCTTCAGCTCTTTCAAACTGCTTCTCCTTCATTTCCCATCACTCAATTCAATCACATTCTCTTCTAAAAGCGTCTTCCACTCTCTGTGTGCTTTATATACACAATATTCTTTACAAACATTTCCAAAAAGTTAAGAGAAGGTAATGAACGGGATGTTGACCTGGTGAAGAATTAATTCCATATTAGTGTGCTGAAAGAAAAAAAATCAATTCAGTCATTCTTCTCATTCTTGTATTCTTCCTGGCTTCCTGTGTGTCTCTTGTTACTAAAGCTGTAATTGCTCCTTTCTGCTTTGTGTTATTGCTCCTGGTCTTTTACACAGTTTGACACTAGGGGACACAATACACACTTCAGAATAGAAGAACTGTAGAATTAAACTACAGCTGAAAAACCATTGATTCCTGAACTGTGAGGAAGAGAGAGAGAGAGTAATAGAATATCAGAGAGAAAGAAAGATGCCATATTGTGAGTGGGTATGCCCAGCAATCCTGTTAAAGACTACGTCTATATTCTCATTCTGTTTGATTGTATTTTCAGAGCAGCCAGAGTGTCTTTCACTGAGAAACTCAAAATTTAATTTGGGCCCATTGTTTAGACTGCTTCAAATCCACAATCCTTAATTGTATGAAATGTGCTAAAGCCGTGATCCGTGATTGTGCCAGCGAGTCAAATTATCTGGCCTGACCTGGCTTGGTTTTGTAAGGGCTGAACTCCATCTACTGAAATAAAAAGGAGACTTGAGGCGTGTGTGTATATCATTAAATGCAGCTATTATGGTGAGATAATACTACTGGCACTCGTGTGGTGTCTGCATATTGTGCATCGCCATGAGCCTGTAAGTCAGGCGCAGTAAAGTGCTGATAACTTTGGAGTGACATTGAACAGAATCTGTATAAAATTCATGAAAGTGTCTGCTGGTTTTTGATATCCTATTGAATCTGATATCATTAATTAATTTGAATTATTGTTGTTTTCTAAAGACAATTTATAGCATTTCTGCTGTGACAGATAGTGTTGAGTGGAGAGTGACAGGAAATATAGGGAGGACAGAGGGGGTGGCATGTACTTAAAAGCTATAAGGCTTTCAAACTCTTGAAAGCCTTGAAACGGTTTTATGGCACCTGTCTCCTGATCAAGAAAATTCATGTAACTAAGACTTTTTACCAAAGAAAGAAAAGAGGACAAGGGATGGAGTGTCCACTAAATTTAGTTATTCTTAGATATTTTTATTGAAATAGCTCTCAATATGGACATTTTTGCACTTGAATTAGCTGATGCACAATTTTTTTTTTACAATATTTTCCTTATATTTTCCTGTTTGTGTGTGCAGATATGCTAGAGTTCTGGGACCGAGTATTAAACTATTAAAGTAGCCATTATGGCCCGTTTTGATTTTATCATTCTATGTGACTGTGTGTGTATGGTTGTGTGCTTGTGCATGTGTTTCTTGACGTGATGATAGTGGACAAAGTGCTGGGAGCTTGAGCTGTCAACCTGTCACACACTGACAGATATGCTGCTCGTACACCGTCCAGGCAACGCCACATGGATGCACACATTGCATGTGTGTGTGTGTGTGTGTGTGTCTGCGTGTATGTGTTGGTCATATGCAGTCTAGGCATCGCCAGAATACCCAAGCATGTAGTTTATACCCAAACTCCTGTATGTGTGTGAGAGTGAGAAAACACAGTGACAGATAAGGCCTTTGATATATCATCTTTTAAGATTTTTTTTCCACCTCATTTTCAGTTTACTTGGCCTGATATTTGACAATGTCAGAAAATAGAGTAGCAACAGAGAGGGAGAGAGAAACAATTATGATGTAAAATATGACAGAGGTCATGAAATTATACCCCAAAATGTCTATCTATCTATCTATCTATCTATCTATCTATCTATCTATCTATCTATCTATCTATCTTCAGTATTTTCTGTCAGCCAAATAAACCAAAAATTAATTTAATTAATTAGAGACATGTTCAGTACTTACAGACACATACAGTATATACACACACGAACACACACACACACTAGTCCCTGATCTCATGTATGTCCAGTAGGCTGACAACACGCTGGTTTCCCTTTGGCTGAACCCTCAGAGCTGAGGATTCTGGGTAGAGCCAGGATTACCAAATGTCCGGAGCGTGAGAGTGCATGTGTGTGTGTGTGTGTGTGTGTGTGTGTGTGTGTGTGTGTGTGTGTGTTTGTGTTTGTGTTTGTGTGTGTGTGTGTGTGTGTGTCTGTGACTGGTTGCAAGGGAAGCTTATTATTTGTTAGCATTTGTCTGTGCATGCAACATCTTGCTGCATGAGAATGTTCATGTTTCCAGTTTCTGTTCCCAGTGGTTATGATAGTGTGTGAAATGTGTGTGTATGTGTGCGTGTGTATGTTTGTGCTTGCACTTTTGTGCACGTGTATGTGAGTGTGTGTGTGTGTGTGTGTGTGTGTGTGTGTGTGTGTGAGTGTGTGTGTGTGTGTGTGTGTGTGTGTGTGTTTGTGTGTGCTGGCAGAACAGATGGCATCGGGCTGAGAGACCCAGTGTGAGGTGAGACATCTCCCACTGAACTCCTATACACACACACACATTTGCAAAGATCCATCATTAATATCATTATCATAATACTCTCAGTGCGACGCAGCCTGTCTGTCACAAATATGATCACTCCTATCATTCTCACTGTTTCACTGTAATTATTTAACTACCTCAGTGTAAGGAATCATCTGTGCCATCATTTGTACCTGCCATGGCATTGTAAAAATAATTTGGTATTATCATTAATAATTGCCCTTTTAGTATAATTAATCATTCAGTGCTTTAATTTACAGTATTTCCATTTTAATGGTTTAGGGTATATTGCCATTAGCCTGCCTGAAGCAATAATAAATAACCAAATGTAAAGAGCTCATATGCAATGTTGATTATATTTGCATAACGAACACATGCAGACAATGTAGATATGTTTTTTTTTCTTCATACAGTAAATGCATAAAAAAGGCTTGTACTATATGAAATATGATCTCTTTATCATCGATAGAGACACATATTGTATTATTTTATATTTATTTTAAAACTCATATACAGTAGTGGACAGTTTTGTACGATATTATTGAAGATTTGAGTGATGTTTTAACACTTTTCACTGCTGCCTCTTCTTGCGTGTCAAGTTCTGACAAATCACACAGATACACAACATGTCAATAATGTCACACTGCACACATGTGAGAGTCCATGACTAACTCAATGACTAACCTGCTAAATTGGGGTCAACGGAATCCGACCTCTTCCTGTCTTCTGTGGACTTCTTTAAAAGAACATTTAGCGAACATATTTGAATGTTTTAATCACTTAGTTGTTATGATGATGTTTGTTCTTTAGTTAAAGGCTGAGACAGCAATGCACTAACTGATCATAATTTACTTTTTGACTGGCTGACTGATTGTGTAAATTAAAAGAGTAGCAGGCTGTATGGGTTGTTGTTGGGTTGACTGATCGGCCACCTGCCTCAGTAGCAGACTGACTGATTAACAGGGTGACTGACTGATGTACATTCACAGATGGTTGCATACATGCATATAGGCAAGGAGCCTAAACACACAGAGAATAACACACACACAAAGAAACACATTTTGCTGCACACGTTAAATAAAATAAGAAGCTTAATGCAAAATGGTGTAATAACAATGTGTTTGTCAACATAAAGAGAAAGACTATTTAAAGTGCAGCTATATAAACAAAAGTCCTTATAATTATTAAAAATTAGCTAAACATCACAAGAGTATCATTAATTAAACTGTAATAGAGTTGATGCCAGTGTGGTATCATCTTTTGTGTGTGTGTATGCGTGTGTGTGTGTGTGTGTGTGTGTGTGTGTGTGTGCGTGTGTGTGTGCGTGTGTCTGTGTGTGTGTGTGTGTGTGTGTGTGTGTGTGTGTGTGCGTGTGTGTATGTGTGTGTGTGCGTGTGTGCGTGTGTGTGTGCGTGTGTGTATGTGTGTGTGTGCGTGTGTGTGTGTGTCTGTAATGGTGTTGTTTTCCTCATTTAGCTGGCTGGAGCTCTTCTGTCTTTAAATGATCCACTCAGCTCTCGCAGTTTAAATGGTAATTAAACAGTAGTTCTGCTGTCAACATCGCACACACACAGTCACACACACACACACACAAGCACACACGCAGCCCCTGCTGTTTAAATGGTAATTAAGGGCCATTCCAGTATCAGCATCTGGGCATACTTATAAAGAATGACATTAGTTCATACACACACACACACAAGCACACACACACACACACAGATGCAAGTTGCTTGTAAGGAGTTTTGTGTCACACTTGCTCTTCTCTTATGTACCTGCTTGCACTAACACACAAATAAACAGATACTTACATGCAGCAGTGACAAAAGCTCACATCACTGTAACACACGCACACACATGCATCCAGTATACACACATACACACACACACACACACACACACACACATGGTTGAGGGCTGCTCTACTGGTGCTTATTAGAGAGGATTACCACACTGACACGTCTTCATTAATCACAGAATCAGACAGAAGGACACACACACACACACACAGTGGAGGTGTGACTCAGGTGTCTGCCAGCCCTTGGGCCCCCTATGGAAAGCCCAGCTTCCCCTTGTCTTTTCATTGCTCCTCCTCTTTCCTCTCCATCTATCTGTCCATTCACTTCTCTGTTCCCTCCATGTGATCTCCATCCCTGCTGCAACCCGATCACATCACCTTCCTACCTCTACCTTCATCTCTTTTCCACTCTTCCTCTTTTTTTCCTCCAACTTCTACGACATCCTTGTTATCTCTTCTTATGTTAGTAACGCTAATTATACTGTATATGCTTCAAAAAAAAGTTTTCAGATACTTCACCAACTCCCTGAGCTAAAATATTTGTCCTCAGTGCTCAAAAGCTGTATGTGTGACCCCTGTTCTTTGAATAACTCTTGAACCCAACAATACCACAAGAACGTATTACCAATGACAATAACATCTTTCTACTTTAATATATGCCATTTTAACATGACTTAACAGTATGAAAAAAGTAGGCGAATCTTGAAATACATTTTTTATTTCACAGAAAAAAAATCTTAACCATGGCACCATTGATTTTAAAATAACAATATAAAGGTGAGCAACTGGACAGCCTAAATTGTTGAATAAATCTCTTCGCATATAGAACACATGATACACAACTATTGCAAAGGTTAAAATCGCCCATTTAGCCATTTGATACTTAAATGACAATGAGCATTTGGGTTGTGCAGTATGCATGCAAAATTAACATCTATGTGTGTTTGTGTTGTGAACAGCATGTACTGTATGTGTCACCATGCTTGTGTTTGCTGTCTGTCTCCTCGCCTGTATATTTTTCTGCAGGGTGTCCTGGGAACAATAAAGATAAAGCAGATGCCAGCAGATGCCCTGTTTAAAGATTATCAGTTTCTCTCTCCATACTGTTAACACTCACTGGGGACAGGACAACATTTAACACAACCCATTTACACCACAGAACACATGGCAATGTGGCACTGAAAGACAACGTAAAGGAGGGTAATCTCTGGCAAAGGAGGGTAAATAGGGAAGGATGGTGGGCAGGGGTAAATGGATAACAGCTGAGGGTGTGATGGCATTACATGATGGGAAACAAGACAAACAGAGAAATTGTGCTTTTCTTGGAGAAAAAAGTGAGAGTGAAAGCAGGGTCATACAAGTTCACACAAGTCCACCTTAGTATTCAAACATAAATGCTAAATGATACACTGTACAATGCATGCCATTTGTTTATAAGAATTTAGATAGCCAGTTGATAATGGGTGCCAAGAAAATATTTGAAAGATTAACCGCTTACCTTGCTGATAATAATACTTAAAGGATTGGTTCACAATTTTTCTTTTTTTCCGCCTGCTGATACTGGCCATGAAAAGATCCTTTCCAAATGTGTACAATGTAAGTAATGGGAGACAAAATCCACAGTATTAAATGTATTCAAAAGTTTATCTGAAAATAATATGAGGCTTCAGCAGTCTGAGTTAGTCATATTAAATGGATGTCTTCCAAAGTTACGGTCTTATTTCTGTTTCTTCAGACAATGTTTCCCTCTTGAGCTGCGGGAGAGGAATAGTAACAAAAACAGGTACTTTGGCACTAAAAAGACTGTAACTTTGAAAGATATCTACTTGATTTGACCTCATATTTGCTTCAGATAAACTTTTAAATACAATTTTGCGCAGAGGATTATGGATTTTGTCCCCCATCACTTACATTGTAGGCAGATTTTGAAGGGATCTGTTAATGGTCAGTATTAACAGGAGGAATGATTACAGCAAGAAAAACCTGTTTTGGTGTTCATTTGGGCACCTGGATATAGTTTTAAGACAGACTTGAAAAATTGTTGTTGTTCTGTTTGATGCAGGTCTGAAATTTTCAAATTATTTTGTCAGCTTGTTTTTCTTATTCAAAGTATGTGACAAGTCCCATGAACATGATCCTCAGGAAGTTTTTGGAAAAAAGTGACAGTGGGGATGTAATCTCAGCATTTCACATAAAAATTAAAATCAAAGTGAGAAATTACAGGTTACTATGATGTTAGCAAACTAGCTGACATCACTGTCTCCTAGACCAGCTAGCATGTACAGTATCCACTCACACGTATGCACACAAATGCACTCATTCACAGACACATTTTCTGTCTTTCAGCTCAACCCATCATGCTCACAAAAGATCAAAGTGTGTCTTTCTCTTCTGCTCTTTCTCTCTCTTTCCGTCTATGCCAGCTCCCTCAGAGAGCATAATTACCAGCACAGAACGATAACACCATTAATAACTGCACACACAGTCAGAATGAGACAATTCCCAGCGTAAGACTCATTTCATGCTTTGACAATTCCTCCAGGAATCATGGCACACAAAGAAGCAAAGACCACTTCAGGATTTGTTACATTCCTACTACTGTCTGCAAAAGAGTTCACGACTCTTCTGTTCCGTTCTTCTCCTTTCTTCTTCTCCGCCTTTCTCTTTTCACTTCCTTTCTTCTCTTCCTATCGCTCTCCTGACCTCCCTTTGTTCCAGCCAACTTCTCATCCATCTGTCCATCCAACCATTTATTTTCTTCTTCTCTCCTAACATATTTGTCCTCATTTCCTTAAATCCTTCTTTCCATCCATCCCTCTGTCTGTACACCACTTTTTCCTTTCCCATAAATCCCTAAAACTGTTTTTATCAAAGCACTGTCTTCTCTCTGTTGTCTTTTTCCTCCATCTATTTTTTTGTGCTTCCATCATCAGTTTGTCCTGCTCTCCTTTTCTGATCCTTTAATTTTTTTATTCTGCCTCTCCAATGATCCATCCTTCCATCTATCCATCTGTCCATCTACTAGTTTACAGGTCATAAATCTATAGAGCTGTTTTACCAGAGCACCGTCCCCTCTGTCCCTACACTAGCTATACCTCGTCTGTGAGTGTGCATCTATGAGTTGGTTTGCTTGTATGGTTGCCTGCATAAGCTTGTGTACTCTATTTGTGTATGCATATGCATTTATTGTGTGTCTCCCATTGAGGGCCCATGCTGTTGGGGGTATTCCATTCCCACCTGGTGTGTAGGACTTTATTTTCAGAATATTTCTATAAATCATTTTGTCATTTACACATGCAGCGGCATTCTGGACACCACTGATTTGGAGTGAGGGAGGGTTTTTATAAATAAACGTATACAGAGTGGACCTGAAATACACACACACACACACACACCGTAAACACATACCGACATAAACGTGTGACCACATAAACACACACCACAAACACACACTCTCCCTCTATACTGTGACATGGCCATAACTCACCCCACGCTACCAGGTACTGTGAAATATGACAGCCCCACAGTGCTGAAGTAGGGTGTGTGTGTACATGTGCGTGTGTGTGTGTGTGTGTGAGAGAGAGAGAGAGAGAGAGAGAGAGAGAGAGAGAGAGAGAGTATGTGTGTGTGTTTACGGCATGTGATGACAAGAGTCCACCCCAATGTCCTTGTCCGTCTCTCAGTAAACTTTTCATTGGGTCAGACATTAGCATAGGTGGCTAACTATAACCCACATGATGGATGGAGCCACAACTCTATCTGTGATGTGACCCATGCACAGAGCCTCAATGGATAGAAAGGGCACTTCCTGGTGGATCATGCTAATGCCCCCGGTGCGGCTGGAATGGTCGCTGTAGAATTTCAATTTAATGTTGTCACTGAATCTGTCTGTGGAGAATGCACAATGTTGCCGTCATCTCAAAAAGTATCAATTAAATAAATAAATTAGTAGGACTACGAAGATAAACAGTAAAATTAAGTCAAACTTTAAAAAAAAAACATAATTGGCAGCATTTTAATTGGTCTAGTGAAAGGAGTTCTATATCAGTAGACAACTTTTAAGTTATCTAATGTTCTTTTAAGTGCCATAAAGTCTTTGATCCATTAATCTGAGGTGGATATTTTTACATTCAAACCTCTCACTTGAAAATCTACAGTTTCCATTATACAGTCAGTAATTTGTTTTGTTTTCCTTTTGTTCTTTTGTGCCTGTTTTTGGTCTAAAAAAGTATTTAAGCTCTTGAATGTTGACAGTGTTATATACGTACTTTACACCCACAACTTTCTGCCTTTTCTTACTTTTCTGACTTTGATGGTAAATTTCAAAACTTTACAGAAAGGTAATTGTTGAACATCTGACACTTGATGACCAGAAAGTAATCATCCAGAAGCACACGTGAATGCTTACATACACACAACTACTGAGAGCAAAGAGCAGAGCAGCCTGTGATTCTGTTGTTAGTTTTTCCCTTTTTTTTTACTCTCTTTTTTCCTCTGAAAGCAGTGTAAGGATTTCTGGCACCTCACCTACGTCCAAGGTATACCAGACCATCTATGTGTGAATACCACATTGGCTGACAAGTGTGTGTTTATATATGATTGGTTGCCTTTTATAATTTTTTAAATCTTTGTAAATGATTTTTTGTTTTTCACCCCTCTTATTCAAGTGTTCTTTGTACTGTGTTGTATGCTGACCCTAATGAAGGCCACAAGCCAAAACACATTGGTTTCATAATAAAGTTGTTCTTGATAGTGTTGCTAGAGTCTTTTTTGATTTAACATACTTGGCTCAGGCCTTCTGTCGACCCCTGTTTGAACTAAAACTGTGCAGCATCAAATCATAGCACTCATATATACATTTACACTTCTTATGTGTTGTCACACTGTAAGAGAGATAAGAATTAAAGAACTCAAAAATCAATTTAAGCATCATTCATACAATTTACAGAATCCCTTAAATTTTTATCATTATTACAATCAGAAGTATATTTGCATTAGAAAAAATATAAACCTTTCATTATGACGACTACAATTCTGTGCATTTATGTGTCCTCTTCTTACAAAGTGTGTAAGAAGAGGAGAACTCACTTACTTTAGGGATGTTGAGCACAGGGTCAGTGCGTGTGTGTTTGTTGTGGCTTTACGCTGGTAAAACACCATCTGAGCAGCTGATATCAGAGAGCGGTGCCTTCAGAAGGGATTTTAGGGGAGCAAAGTGCATCTACCTTTGCCTGAATTGACAAGAGGGTCCGCAGGCAAGAGAGACAGTGAGGGAATATGTATCTGAAAGAAAGAGGAAGAGAGAGCTGGCGTGCTTTCTCTAATTAGGGTTTCATCTTTACAGATAAGGGGGACAATAATGCCTGTGGAGATTACCACACAAACACACACACACACACACACACACACACATACACTGACATGAACAAGCATAAAGTACGTATGTCTATTTAAGTGATTGGTTTTAATCAGAACATTTATAAGTCTCTGGAATATATTATATATTAGTATAATTTGTTTGTTGTTAAATGTGTATCAACTCTTTATTAAAATTTCTTGATCTAGTAAATAAGTCTATGAATAAAGCACAATTTGTATCACAGTAGAGTGTTTTTGTAGCATGAGTTGTTGAGAAATCTGGTTATGATAGGATAATTTTCATGCCCTCCACTCTTAAACCAGCAGGACACTTTACCTTCCTTACATCTCTCACTTTCCACCTGTGCATTGCTGCATCTCTACAACCATTCAATCATCCTTCCTACCACCTGCTGACTCCATCCCCCTTTTGTATGGTCATGGCCAATCACGACCAGCCGTGTTGTTAAGGGATTAGTGACAGCCCAATCGAATGTCCTCTTTCAGCTTCCATCCCTTCAACTCACCAGGGAACAAATAAGACACAAAGACACACAAGCCTTCATCACTGGGAAAACCACATAACAGCAGAAGTCAAAAACATTCTCAATGGGAGTGTGGGACACGCTGAGGGCTTAGCTCTGACATGATGGAGGCCTGGTGTGTATGTGTATGTTTGTGGTGTGTGAGCGTGCATCTGTTGCACATTTGCTTTTTCAGTATCAGTCCAGATAAAAATATGCATCCATGTGTTTGTATATTATGTGTGTGTTTATTTCGTATGTCCTAATGTGCGAGCCAGGTATAGGAGCGAGATGTTGGGGGTGCTGATGATGGGGAGATGAAAAACGGATGATGACACCAGTCATTTGGATTAAAATTGATGTCATGTCTTTTTACTGTAAGGAGGTTCCTATAATACACACCCTCCTCTCTGTGCAAGAGTCAAGTGTTTGTGTGTGCGAGAGAGAGTAGGTGTGTGTATTTCACATGGTATACTAGCATAATACAGCAATTTAACGTCTCACTTCACTGCTGTCATACACTATCATGCAGGCTACAGTGCAATTGGTGAAGTATAAAAGCATGTGGCACAGAGTGTGTTTGCAACTATACTATCTACATGCTGACCACCATACAAAGGTCAAATGCATACAGGATGTCTGTTAATTAGCACAAGCGGCAAATATATATACACGCTGTGGAGCCATATAGATGTGAAAAATGGCACCATGACAATACAGAAAAAATATTTCTTTAACGTACAGAATGCAAGCATGCACTTATAAAATAAAATGTACATGCACACACACAATAACATGATGACAGAGTACATAATTATCCAGTTATCAATGAGACCGTGCTTCTGCCCTTCTCTAGACCACTGGAGTGTGTCATTACGTTTCCTCACAACCCCATCCGTCACACAGGCTCACACACACACACACACACACATGATTATAGAATGTGTCTCAAGTTTTATAAGGAAAATATCATAGCTCATTATTTTCAAAAAAAAAGTGCAAAGTTATCTTGAAAGAAAAAATGTTAAGCCCAAGTATCTTCTTTCTTTATGACACTGGTAATGCTGCCACAAAGCATTTAACAACCATAACTAGTCTACAATGGCAATGTAACTGGTGAAGCTCACCAGTGTCATTGTGGCCAGGAACCACAAAGTTGCCAATTTAGGAGCGGTTACTGTTTAAAGATCCCCTCCAGACATTTCTTAAGACATATACAAATACTCTGCTTGGAACAATTATGGTTTATCCACAAAAATATATATTATTACCACTTTCAAATCCTAAAAATGGCATCTACTCTTTCTTCATCATTAAACATTCCAGACTCTATGAATATGCTTTTTTTTTTTTTCAAAAGTTTAACTGCTGGACACAAGATGTCTCCTACTTCACTGAAAAGTCCATTCTCAGTGTTTGTGCACTGGAGGTTTTAAGTTTCCACATCACACTTGTGTAAGTTGAATATTTGATTGCCATTGGCTTCCAAACTAGTTATGATGTCACAAATCAGGCTTGTAGGCCCACCTCCAAAAATCAGATTTTTAATGAGCACACTTTCAGCAGATGATGTCAGTAGACTCCCTCCAAAGTTCCCTCTAACATGTCACATTGGCAACCCTTTGAATTGTGTCAGTATCAGTGATTAATGTTTACCTTTCTCTAAGGTGAATACCATTAGAAGAGTTTCGATATCAAAATTAACACCCATAACACATTGAATGAATGAATGAATTAACTCATTACAAGGTATTTAACCCAGTATTTCATTTCAATTTGTGTGTGGATGTTGGATGATTATATCTAAAGTGTTTGTTTGTGTGTGTGTGTGTGTGTGTGTGTGTGTGTGTGTGTGAGTAAGTGACACAATTAATATCATCTCAGTTGCACTCAGTCATAAATTGCCATGGTAACCCTGCACCAGTTTTGTGGTTGAGTCCTGTCAGTCTGGTCTATTCTGGGATAGTGAACCCAGCCTCCTCTTGCTCTGCACTTCTTTCTCTCTCTCTCTCTATCTCTCTCTCTCTTCGTCTTGTTGTTTGTCTCTTCTGTCTCTCCATCTCTCTCTCCCAGGTTGTCTGTCCTCTGTCTCCGGTCCTGTGTCTGTCTTTCCCTTTCAGAAGATGAGGTGAGTATCTGTTCTGTTCTGTCTTCCAGTTTGAGTATGAGTGTGTATGGGAACACGCGCGTCTGTGGTCCATCCGGTAGTTTGGTGTAGATTTCAGCCTTCAGTGACCCAGTGTGACTGAAGGAAGCTCAGGTTCCTTTGATGGACAGAGATCGAGACAGAGAGAAAGACAGAGAGAGACAGAGGCAGAGAGAAGACTGAAAAAAACTTGTACTTTTGCCAAAACACACAAAATAGTTCCAGATCAATTATATTTGAATGAAATTTTGGATACCTGTCTCACTTATAGCACTAAAATATCAGTAGAGTGAGATGAGACACCTTCAACGTGATGCATCTCTAAAGAGAGAGGATGAACAGATGCTCATTTGTGTTAAGCCAAGAATGAAGCACTATTAAACAGTCATGCAGCCATGTTTCCTGCAAAGATTTAATCATTCTAATTCAGGGCTTCTCATAAAGCACTAGCAGTGCCTTGAAGAATATAGAAGGCATGTTAAAAAAAACAAAAAAACAAAACAAAACAAGAGTTAAATCTTCTCAGGCCAAAAGAGACTTTGACACTACATGTACTTGTAGTACAGCTGACACCACCAAAAAAACACACAGCTGATATACAGTATATCTATACTGTATACAGTATATCTATACTGTATAGTGCCACTCTTGAAACTGCTTTTTATATTTAAAAATAAAAAATTCACAGCGCTCTGAATAAGCTAAGTTAGTTAAATGACTAGTGTGTTTTATAACTTCCTTAGCTGCCAGCAGTAAGACTTGCATCTGTGCAGTGTAGCCCTTTAAAGTCAGTTCTCAGTTCACTAACAAGTATTGCTGGGACTCTTGGCCAGCTCCACATTGACAGAATGTGAATTCTGGATCAACCTTTTTTGAGTTGCTGCTTTATTTTTAAAAAGTTCTCCCTTTTTTGCTCCTTGTCTTCAGAGAAACAGTAAACCGCCAAGCTTTTGAGAAGTTAACAAGCATGCACAAAATGAGCTGAAATTAGCTTAAAATTACTGCCAACTTCTTGACTGTGAATCCTGAAATATGTTGACAGTGTTTCAACTACTATCACAAATGCTTTCTATTGTAAGTAAAAGTGATGTAAATCTGGTCCATGTGCCAAACTCTGCATCAGTGTACATGAATGTGTGTGTTCATGTGTGTGTGAACATGGTTGAACATCCTTAAAAATATGTATGACTTGTGTCGCGGCCACCAACACCCTCAACAGCAATTACAGTCTCTTAAATCTAATACCATCAGACAGGATAAAGTACTCTGGCATTCCCCTTATACACACACACACACACACACACACACACACACACACACAATCACACACACACACACACACAATCACACACACACAATCACACACACACACAAATTGAATAAATTAATGTACAATTTGTATCACATTAGAGTGTTTTTGTAGTGTGACTTTAACATTGGCCTCAAGATTCAGCCTCCATAATTCAAATTCCTGTTCTCATCCCCCTTGTCTTCCAAGCCTGTATCCATATCCGTTATCAATGCTATTCAGTAAACCTCAGAAACATGTGCACACACACACACATACACACACACACACACACACACACACACACACACACACAGCATGTCTGACACCCCCTTTGGCGAGACACAGATGCCCTGCTCTGCTCTTTTCTCTTTTCTCCTCCCTTTTGCCATGTATGCTGGCTGTCTGTCACATGGTGACAGGCAGAGGTGCATCTTTATGTGTATCTCTGGTGCGCTTCAATGAGCACTACTCTGTGAGGTGTTCCATATGCCACAATAGTGTATTACATTGTTTTAACATGTACTGACATGAGACTTAGTAAAGAATCTAAAGTATGTATGTACACTGATAAAACCAAAAAATATATACAGCAAATTTCTTTAAATCATAAAACAAATAGACCAAAGCATCGAAGCAAAATTAGGGACTATCATATAATATCTGGTTCAGCTGTGTATTTGCTGGTAAAATCATAATTATTTTGAAAATTACCCAACACAATACAATTTTTAAACCAGTCTTGGATCAGATTTGTGTGGATTCCCTGTTTTCTTCAATAAAAACTTTATTGCACAAAACATATGTCTTTCTGTGTGGGTGGTGTTTGCTCTAAATTGTTTGAAAAAGGCACAGTTATCATCTGTTTTATGAATAATATGCTTTGTAATCTATGTGCTGTGACTGTTTGACATAGAGTCAAAATGTATTATTGGTTTTGCTATGCAATATTAAATTGGAGATTCAAAACTAGCTTTCCTGTGTCAGGCTTTGCAGGTGATGTGAATATGTATTTGGATACAGCTCTGTTTATTGCTAATTTGTATGTGTTATATACCACCAAAGTATTTGCTTTAGTTTTACTGTGTTTCATGCAGGATTTTCTACAAGCCTAGTAGGACTGATGTGGATTCACTAATCCTGCTCACTGCTCAGCAACGTAAAAAGATTTACAAATCATCTCTCAAGATGGGAGAGAATAAGAAGCAGAGACGGAGGGAGTAAGTGAACTGTAGAGAGAACATGATATAGAAAAAAACAACAAGACTGTCTGCTATTATGTGATGTGACAGTAGCCTCACAGAAGTATATGGGCCCACGACCTGTAGGGCCTG
Organism: Thunnus thynnus; assembly: GCF_963924715.1. Lineage (NCBI taxonomy): Eukaryota > Metazoa > Chordata > Actinopteri > Scombriformes > Scombridae > Thunnus > Thunnus thynnus. The sequence goes on along the minus strand of NC_089517.1, from coordinate 25,313,629 downwards.
CAGACAGAGATTCATAGATCCAGGCCAGAGAGGCAGGCCAGCCAGCGGCCTCATCCCATGACGGAGCCCTCTTCCCTGGGTTGACTAGCTGCCTGGTCTGGCCCCGAGACCCACCAGCCCTCACCTCTCTCTGCCACATATGGGCTTAGAGGCGTGCACACACACACACACACACACACTCACACACACACACACACACACTCACACACACACACACACACACACACACACACACACACACACACACACACACACACACACACACAGGGTAGGAGGATACTGGTGACCTGGCAGTGGAATCAGAGGGTGAGAACAGAATCTACCCAAACTGAACTGACCTCTAATTAGCGCTCTTGGCAAAATGGCCCTTCCCAAACACACTCACATGTAGACCCATACACATGCATGAACACACACACACATGCTGGAGGGTGTAATTGTGTGTGTTTGTGTGTGATGTGCACACAAATTGGCTGCGTGGACAGCCTGTACATTGCAGACCTTTTTCTTAAACATAACTGCAACACTTAAAATAAAAAAATAACAAAAAAATTAATAAAGAAAAAAAAAAGAGTGCTTTGATACATGAGAGTGAAAAAGCAAAACAATTTGAAGATATTTGTACATTTCTGGCTACAACATATTTCCCTCCATAGTTGAGTATTATCATAAGATTTACAAATCCAAAGCCATGTTGTTTGTATTTTATTACATGTATGGATACATTAATGGATGCAGGTGGACTAAGGCCTAGAAGAATATTTTTAGTTATTTGTAACAGCAGTAAGATACTGACCTGCCTCCCTCTACACTAGTGCTGGGAACCTCTTTAACTGGCACGATGGATGTTCTGAAAATACACAACCACCTACAGTATGTATCAATATTAAATATTAAATTAAAAAAATAAATATCAATATTACATTTAGCTTTCTGAGACAGAAAATCAGTAAATAACTGATTGGAACAATTTTTCTCAATCCTTCTAGTCTACAAACATGGTTAAAGTGCATAAAAAGAGAAGTGAATGATGTGAGAATAGCTGGCCGACCGATTCCTATCACCATGTTGAACCTAAAGACTGATAGCAGATCTCTAATCTGGGCAGGAGACAGGAAGGAATGGCAGTGTATTTTTGGGGAGCATTCATCCTCTCTGCACCTTATGAGTAACTATATCCTTTTTTTTTTGCTGTTATTGTTTGTGTGTGTGTGTGTGGGGAGGGGGGGGGTTATTTCCTAATGTGTTCTTTCTGATTCATGCTGCACCATTCGTTCTGCTCATGCTACATGTTAAATTGTTCAGCATTGACAAAATACCCAAACCATCGTATACTACCCCTCTTCAAAACACCTTTTTTTTCTGTAATTTTTTTCAACTTAAGACTGTATTCATTTGATTTGACCCACAGTGTCATGACTCTACTCACACAGAGCCTCCCTTCTCCTCCTCTCTGTTCTCTTGTTCTCCTTTCTCCTTCAATTTTCTTCTTCTTTTAGAGACACTATCTAATCTCTCCCAGGGACAGGACCTGTCTACGCCGCTGAGGTCCTGGCCATGTTGTATATTCATTGAAAAAACAGAGCTTAAAAAAAGAAGCAGTGTTTAGGGTGAAAACTTCAGATTGTTTATTGATTTTTATTTGTGTTGTTGAATAAGTCTGTCTGACCATGGTGTCCCAGCGGGGGTTTCGCTCGGGGCATTGCATTAAGCACACACATGCAGAGACAGATACACAGGAACATGTGCCTGGACAGGTGCAAGAGGAAGCACATGTACTGTATATGCAGACTCACACATACACCTTTGACCTTAGAGGCACTATTATAAAATGTATCTTAAATAAACAACTCACCTTGACATTTTAGGTTTATGTCAGTGATGCAAAATTCAGATTTCATCCATTTTGAATTCCGGCTGCAGCTTCACAAAATGTGAAAACAGTCAAGAGGGTTCAATAAACAATGGACCCTATTCACAAAAGGTTTTGTCTCTTAAAATAAAAATGCGGGCAGCAGTGACCTCAAGGTGAGAGATGTGATCTTGTGGCTGAAACAACACTGTTTTCATCCCTGGACCTGCAGGATAAATCTGTGCGTGCACTTTCCACTCCCTCATCTCCACCATTTATGTGTGCTTTAACAAGGCATTGAATCCCCAAATTGCTCCAGAGTGGCGACCAGAACAGACTGTTGTATTGTTCAGATTTAAGGTAATGACATCCATGCTCAGAGAACTACCCCTGGAAAAATAACTGTTTAAAAAATAATGTAATAATTAATAATCTTTAAAGTCACAATTCAACCATGAGATGTCGACAGCTGTCCTGAACCCACGTTTGACAGGAACTCCTGAAACAGAAGGAAAAACAAAATGATAGATCGTAATTAGAAAATCCAATCAAACGCTCAGAGGAGGGAATGATAGAATGTAAGCATTTGGATTTCCTTCAAGTCATTCATCTGCATCTCATAACAGACTGAGTGTGTTGGCCGGCTAATGACGGCGACAGATGCTTAATGCTGTCTTCACAATGCCGATGCCATAAAACACAAGGCAAACAGGCGTCACCCTAAAGCGCTGTCTGTCAAGCCATCACCTTAACTACACTGGCAACAGCACAATGAGTGGAGGGCAGGAGAGAACGGTACTGAATGTGTGTGAAAGTGAGAGAGAGGGGGGAACAACCTGGATGGATAAAGAGAGAAAGATTAATTGACACTCAGAGAATGAGAAAGACAGAATGAAAGTGTGTATATGTGAGGTAGACTGAGAGTGAGCTGACAGATGAATGAGCAGCCTCTTAGGTAAATGACAGGGAGTATTGCCCTGTCTGTCTGTCATCCTGATTAAAGGTACCACCAAGTAAGTGTCACACGCACATTTACACAAACACAGGATGCTACAAAATGTACCATTTTGTTTGAACAGACATACATCAGATCCGTTGTTTTACACCTTGTTATGTGTAGTGAATGTCCCTCATCACAGATTTTCTATGCAAAATGCTAAGTCCTTTAAATTCGCCATCTGTTCCACTTCCTGTCCGCAGACATTCCACTGAAATCTCACTATGAGTATTTTTATGTGGAGTAAAGCTGGAATTATGGCTGCGAAAATACGTGTTTAAACGTCACTGCGGGTCTACAAGCTTGCAGAGCAGCAGAGCCACATACCTCCCAAATGTCAACGTGTCATGTGGACCTGAGCAGCAAGAAAGCAAATCGGTTGATCAGCTTCTGTCTGGAGGCAGGTTCAAAATGAAAATCAAAAAACACGTACGTAAATATTGCAATCAAAATTTGATTAGTACGAATATAAGAAACAGCTGTGCAACATCTCAAAACCAGCCTACCTGCATGTTTGTTCATGTGCAGTCCAGAAGCCTGTTCCAGTCTCCACCACAATTATACAACATATACATTACTTACATCCAGTGAGGATTCACTTGCACTAGCTTTACTTTTAGACTGGATTTTAAAAGCTGTCATATTATGTGGTTGAATTAATTAAGTGCTTTACCAGCCACTGAGAATCCAGCAATGGAAGCCATGAGAGAACATCCTCCCTCCTCTGCAGTGAGTAAAAGCTGAGTGATTGATGGTATATTTACTTAAAACATGCATGATTTGGGATATGAAATAGAACCTTATTTAGCCAAATGGTGTAACACTGAGTCTTACACAGTGATTGTTGATAAAAGAGTTAATGCTAACCCCCTAATATATGCCACATCAGCTAGCTAGCTGACAGCAGAAAAACAACCTCTTAACAACTTGGATGGGAAATAAAGTCAGATAATAGAGCTGATGTTTGTGAAACTCCATTGCAGTAAATATTGTAGCCCTTATTCTCAGTGACTTCAAAGCCCTTTGCTGAGCAGAATTGCATTATAAAGAGAATGTAGAATTAAAAAACAGGTCAGTGTTGGTTGTTAGTTACCTTTATTCAAACAGCCAAAAGACTAAATGCCGTTTCAGTTGCCTGCTAATCATGTTAAAAATGATATTACTAAGTAGGAAATCCTACTTCATATCCTGTCTCCAGGAAATTACATCTATATACTGGTAATTTGTTTTGCTAAAATGTGTTTTGAAGAAATTAAAACTTTTTTCCAATGAAGGAGGTTCTAGGTTTTTGTAGGGGACTGCGGATGCATGTACATGTTCTCTAACTTAAATTTGAACTAATATAGAGATTAAACTTGACTTTTGGTTTATTTTAGTTCCAAGACTTTTGTGATTTTTTTGACCTATGGAGAAAGTTCACAAGATTTGTTCAGCTTCACACACATTATTTCAGTGGAAAATAACTGTACATTAAATAGTACACAATATCATTGAGATAAGCTTTTGCTCTAGCAAACTCAATCTTACCACAAACACACTTTCTACCACATCTCTCTCTGAGCCTCTCTCACATACCCTCTCTGTGTTAGTTTAGGTTTTAGGGCCCCTCTGCTTAGCCTTGCAGCCAATTTTTCCCAATGGCCACTTGCGGTATTGCAGCAAAAAATCCCCCTGTGGCGCGAAAAGCATTTTCCCCAAAGACCACCATTGTAAAAGAGATGTCTGTAAAACTGTTGATAGGACACTTCGAACTGCAAACAATGTCAATTATGACGCTTTCTGTTATAAACTTTTGACCCATGGAGGTTTTTATATTTGCAAGATTTTCCTTGACCCAAGAAAAGCGATTTAAAAATCTGTGACATCATCACAGTGTAAAGTCTATGGGCCGAGCGGGAACTCGTCGGTGGGGCCAGTGAGAAAAAACACTACTGCGCATATTCAGTGGGTAAACCTGGAAGATAGAAACTTTTTTGGCGTATGCGCTAGCCAAGCAGCTCATACAAGACTAAATGGACACCATTTTTAGTCCGGTATCCAGCTCTTACAATACATCCATGGAGCAGAGGGGGGCGGGCTGCTGCTGTCCTCTTTAGGGCGGGATTTCTTCTATCAATTTATTGTACTTCATTTTTTCATGCTAATCAGTTATTGCCCAAAACAGGTAAAAATGACGCTCCAACAGAGGACGTCCTCTGTAACCAATCAACATCCAGAATACAATATTGACATGGCATAGGTCCAATGACAGTTTCCAAATTTTATCTTCAATTCTCTACCACTGTATATAAAGTGATAATCATATTTCATAGAGTGGCATATTAGAAAAGAAATTATAACAAAATGCAAATTGAGAACTACTTTAAAAAATATCGCTAAAACATTACATTTTATTTAGGCCTTCTCAACAGAGTCCAAATTTCATTTTTTCAGATTTACGTTTCCTTTTTTCACGGAGCAGTAGATAGCTACTTCCGTTAGCTAACGCATCAGCTAGCTTGTTGTAGCAGCCCTGAACGACTGTTGAGGGCGGTTAAGCTAAAAGGAGAATGGATTTGGACTGGGGGAGGGGGGGCTGTAGCGCCAGGACACCGCCAGGGAGCGGATGGAGGGCTCCGCTCTGCTGGCGCAGCTTCGGGCCTCGCTGCCTCAGCTGTCCGGGCTGGACCTTCAGCGGGACGAGAGTTGCGTTCTGCAGGCCGACATGCTGTTGCCCTGCAGTAAATTCCTCTCAACAACAACAGAAAGTGAACATAATTTAAATGAAACAACCGGGAGAGTTAGCTTATTTGTGATTGTTGCTAATGATACCAGACTGGTTAACCAGCAGCGACAAAGTTCTGTTAACAAACAAACAAGATAACAGCAACAAATGCAGTGGGACGTTATGACATGAATACTTCATCTCCATGAAAGAAAGAAGACATCAGATAACGTGAGTCAGCTTCTCTCTCTCTCTCTCTCTCTTTGGTCGCTAATTTCTTCTCTGATGGTTAAATGTCTCTGTGGCTGTTGTGTGAATTTATCTCCTTAACAAGAATGCAGCAGAGATTATATAGTGTGTTGTAGGTAGTTTGCCTGGACACTGAAGCTGTTGGTGAGTTACAGTGAGCTGTCTGGACTCACATGGAAAGAGTCTGATTCATTTAGAGCTGATCCAGTTTTTAACTGAGTGGTTGTTCAATCACCTGTTGATGTTGTGGATGAGTGTGTAGGACGTCTGGCTGTTTGTTTGTGAGAATTTCTTTATTCTTGTTCGTTTTTAAGCTTAGCCGTATATTGAGTAATAAGCTTAAAGTAACAAGAATTAAGACTTTTTAAAAGCTAAAAGTAACTAGAATAACAACAGTGTTAACTTGTCAGCTTTGTAGGCATTTTTTGTATGTTGTGCATAGAGATCAGAGTGTGTAAGTCATGTATTTGATACATGCATTAATACTTTTTGATGTGAATCTACACTTTTAGATCTGTGAATGTTTTCACTGTTCAGTCTTTCTAGCATTCAGCTCTGACCTGTACCTGTATCAGATTATAAGCTTTGTGGTACTTTATATATTTCTGTATATATGATTATGTTGGTTTATGGTGTTTTAAAATCTTGAAGAACATAACGTAACTTGAACATAAGAAAGTAGAGATAAGTAGCCAACTAGTGTAAAATAACATGACGCTGTGGTTTGGTTTTCCTCCTGTCCTCCCATCCAGCCACCACTGTACAGTACACAGTATTAATTTACACTCCTCCTGTTTTTATAATAGAAGTAACATTGAAGTGTTTTCACTTCAATATTATCTCCTTATGCACAGATAAAATTGTTTATCATACAAGAAACTAGAACCATTATGACAGTGCAAAAGTACTAAATTAGCAAAATAAAATAAATGAGCTACATTTTACATCTCAGGCTTCTCATTCAGAGTAAACACCACAGAAATGTCCCTTTAACTTAAGGTCAACACTGTAATATCTCACAACAGTAAAATGTAATAGATGAAGCTCACACATTTCTGCATAGAACATATAGCCTACACTCTCCCTGCAGAACTGCATGTCGACCATCTCATACTGACCACAGGACTTAGTTGCGCCAGCCTAGCCGAAAAATTAACTCACTTTTAACTAACTTTTTACACTTTTTAATACACACAGAGTTTCTCTCTCACGCCACACTCTTCTCTGCATCTGCTCTCATCAACTTTTTCCTCACCGCGTAGTGTGGGGAGGGGCGGGACTTAATGTATTTCCTCCAACGGGAACTTTCGCCACACTATCTAAACAGTGATAAACTAATGTACAACAAAATCAGTCTGACAGGCAGATGAGTTCACCTAAAATATAGGATGAAAGTGCTACGTAAAATATAGCCATTTAAGGGGGCCCCTGTCTGTGAAAAAAACCCTGGTCCCCTCTGTCTGTGGTGGTTAAGGGGCCCATTGCAGTCGCTTGTAATGCAAATAGGAAAAAACTGCCCTGATCAAACAGGTTTCAATCTGTTACTATTCTGTGCCTAAAAAGAAAGTACATTAAAAAATTTTTGAATATTTAAATAGTGAATGTAATGGTGACAGTGGGACCACACACCACTAAAGCAGAACCTTCAGAGGTAGCAAAGCATTTGAAGAGTGATTATGTTGACATGGTTTAAAGTGGCAATGGATAAATGTACCTGGTAACAGGTTTAAGTATGTGGGAGTGTAAGTGTGACAAGAGGTAGGGCATGAATGGTATCCACCACGTCAGAAACTAGAGAGATTGGAGAAAATAAGACTTCTCAACTTTGTCGAAGCCCCCTAAGGGCGGTACGCATGTTTATCAACTACAGTGGTAGTTAAGACTTTGAATTGAAGCTTTTACTCTGTATGTGTGTGTGTGTGTGTGTGTGTGTGTGTGTGTGTGTGTGAGAGAGAGAGAGAGAGAGAGAGAGAGAGAGAGAGATCAAGACAAAGTTGGGTTTGCATAGCTGTGCATGATTATATGTTTATGTGTGTGTGCATGGCTTGTTTGTATGTTGTATGTGTGCCATGTTTGTGCAGCTCTGCTGGTGTGTGTGTGTCACACATCTGTTGCTGTGTGCAGTAATTTGCGTTCTCAGCTTGGCGCCCTAGTAATTATTCAGACGCTACCTTTTGCACCGACATTAAAAGCCTTCATCTGGCGGACATGAAACAGCAGAGCACACGATAAGGCTTCAAACGCTGCCTGCCGTCCAAAGAGAAACGGGAAAGGTGAAGAGATGCATGGCGGGATAGATGGGATTGTTTTCCTCTGGAGGTTTGCTTTCGCATTGGTTTTATATCTTCTCCGCTCAAACTGCACCTGAAAATGTGTGATCACTGGATCCTAGAAAGGATGAAAATTGAATTAATATTCTGTTCCAGCTTTTGGAATAAATCACATATGATGTACTGCTGCACTTTGTTTCGATACTAGAGGAGATGCTGGTGGAGAGAGAATGAGATGGACAGAAAGGAAAGACATCTTATTTGAAAGAGTAAAGTGTCAGGTTGCCTCACAGAAACTGACCCCCTCTGTTGTTGTATTTGCATGCAGTTCACTGCATGTGTGTCACATGATGCACACTGGAGGAGCAAGTCGCATGTGGACAACAGCCTGAATATCATTTTTTAAATTGTTCATTGACAGAAAAACACTGCGAGACTCAGTATTTCACATGTGGTGAAAAAAAAATCAGGTACACATTTGTCTCTCACTGACCTAATCTCCAAGTGATGCCACACCAGGCACTGGATTGGCTAGTTGGCAGAAATTGGTGTAATGATGTTAGTAGAAAAATCAAAACCAGGCAAAACAACTGCACTTGGGGACTTACAGTTATCTTTTGATAAGTATGTATATGAGTCAAAATTTTAGATTTCAAAAGCATTAATAATAGATCATCCATGAGCTAAATAACCACCACAGCTAATCGATTAGTCAAAATGTAGAGCAGAGCAATATTCAATTAATAAATTAATCAATAGCAAAAGCTTATTAATGTCCAATGAATAAAAATTAGATACTCAGACTATAGCATTAAATGTTTCCCCCCACCTTGCACAACTTCTTTTCTCCTTCTTTATTTTTCTTGTCTTCATAAGTGTGCATTTGACAGGAACATACATCACTGAAGTGTGTATAGAGTTCAAGTTGTTGCAGTTAACACTTGATGCTTCTCCGCTGGGCCAGAAACTTAGCTTTTCTTTGCTGAGCTCCGGGGACGAGGAACCTAATACTGCCTGACCCCACCTTTCACTCAAGCTTCACCCACTGCAGGTGAGAGAGATGGCTGGTGGATAGCAGAGCAGCTTTCACTCTGTATGTGCAGACTTACAGAGTAGGGGCAACAGGTCATGGTGGGATCACAAGGCCTGGGTTACAATGTGTGGAGCTTAATGAGTCCAGATCTAGCCACAACAGATGTAAAGAGAAGGTCAAAAGGTCTCCAACACTCCAATACAGGAAATAGGAGCTCCACTTCGAGGGAAAGACCTTTGAGGTCCTTTTGTACAGTTACTGTGACCAGTGAGAACAGCAACATACAACTGTTTCTAAACCAATGTCATGTTTGTTCCAAGTGTCTGCTGCCATTCAATCTGGTCCTTCACATGAACTCAGTCACTCTATCACTCTCTCAATCAGTCACTCTAGATTATTAGATTTTCCTGAAAGTACCAAGGAAAGTACCATTGTCCCTGCTTCACTTTCAAATCACTTTTGCTGCAGCGCAACATCATCCGGCAAGGCGCTGCGTTGGCCAATCACATACATGCAAGTGCACATTACTGGTGGATTACTTTTAATGTGAACACCATGTTTCTGCTGTTTACCTTGCGACTTTCGTAACAAAAGTTACAGTTGCGACAGCTTTCCAGAGTTGTAAATTCTGTCCTTGAGTATTACAAACCACTGCATGGTGTTTTGGCATCTGACATGCATTAATCTTTAGCTCCAACTCAATCTCCTGGATCATATTTCATTTTCTAACCGGTAAGATAAAACAGCACACCCCCACCAAAGCAGCCCTTTGCATTATTTTAACGCAGAGCTGTTTTCGGTCTGAATGCAGCCTAAAGCTTCTTACGAGATTTGTAGTGAACCTTGGTTGTCCATCTTTGTGTAAACGCCCACGTGCAGGTACCACTTTTGGAACCAATTTATGGTTTCCTCCTCGTGGCTCAGTTGTTGGACATTGGTAAAGCATCATTTGCATTGATCACATTTGATTTCAGGAGTCTGCTGCAGGCTAGGCAGCTGACATTTGTTGTTAAGGTCCTGCAGATCTTACTATTGCAAAAAAAAATGCAAGTTACTGCTTCTTGAGGGGTCGATTTTCTCCAGTCTCTTATTTTTCACCCTCCCAAAGTCAGCTTAAAAGAATACATTTTTCTTAAATTTTTTAAAGATTTGCAAAATGAAATATGTGATCTGAATAAAAGCCACTCTGTGACACACTGAGCAATACAGTCACCTCGCACACAATTGTGAAAATGAACTCTCTGTGGTACCAAAAACGATCGTTAAAAAATATTAAAACCCAGCATGCTCTCTGATATGTTTTTAGCACAAAGAGGGTACACTGTCGGTTTCTACGTATTAGGTTTCCCTGACTGAAAAAAAAAAAAAAACAACACAGATGAGCTGGAAATTTAACTAGAAATCCATACACGTTGTTTCTCAGGGGACTGTGTTCTGTGTTCCCACTTTTTTTTTTTCTCCTTATCATCACCGAAACAAGTCAGTTTGTCTGCGCATCCATATTCATCATTTCCCTCTGCATGAATATTAATTCAGCCTTAAATAAGAGCGCAGAAAAGAGCAAGAAAATGAACGAGGAAAAAGAAAATATGACAGAGTATGTGCGATGTCAAATTCATGTCAGTTTCAAAGCCCCTGTGTCTCTATTCCTGTGGCTGACTTGTACCAACATGCTAATCAGCCTCTCGCTGTATCCTGTTCTGGCTAATTGTCGACAAATTATCTCAACTCCAGAATAATGTATGCATGGCCCTTCACTGGTACATACAGACAAGCCAGTCAAGTCAACTGCTTGTGTTTCAACAAGCAGCTCAATTGCAGCATATAAATATAGACTTGAGTGCTGTGCACATTATTATGCACACTTGAGTCACTGTCTCATTTTCCCTACCTCTCTGTTTTTTTTCCTTCGCTCCGTGGTTTCCTGTGTTTATCGTTGGTTACTGCTCATTTTTCTGCTCAGTTTGTTTCTTTGTTATACTCTCTGACTGTTCCTCTCATCTCTCCCACTCTGGAACTCGATCTTAGCGTCTCATAGTTGGCTAATGTCACCGGCTCGTATTTTCTAATTGAGTTTCGTTGTAAGTAAAGGCTAATATTATTATAATTTCCTGACCGACAGTTAAATTAGAAGTAGCTTAATTACGCCACGATTGTCTTCAGTGATTGAATTTGAGTTTAACCCTCTGGGAACCCTCGAGAGGGAAAGGCTCTGTTGGGAAATTCATTCACTCACTTAAACTGAACCAGTCAACCACTGAATATAATGAAAAATAGAACTTGAGTCGAACATTTCTAAGGATAAAAACCCAATGAAGCACACCTTCTTTTTTTTTCTTTTTTTTTTACAAAAAAATACTTTATTTACACCTTGCAAAGGGCCCAATGGGAATTCTGATTAAAGAATCCTAGCAGAGTCAAGGAAACCCGTCGGATGAATCTTTTGGACGCTAATTCCCAACGACACTGATGACTTAGTGAAGTCCCAATGTTAAGCATTTCCTGTGGGACAGCTAAAGAAATTTTTCAAACGATCATTACATTAGAGGAGACTTGCTTGGGACTTCAGGGTCAAAGAAGGTACATGAAGCATACTTTTTCTCCTGTGCCTTATGACAGTTAAACTAAACTAACTAGAAACGATATAAAACTAGAAATAACAGAATATGTGATGACACCTAGTTCAAAGGTCTGTTCTCCAGCTAATGGGTTAAAGAACAAAAATGAGTTGATTCAGTATTGACCTAACTGTATTAGGGCACAGGAAAAACATCAACTTTTCCTTTTATCTCCAGCACTTCCATGCCTTCTCTCCACCACCTGCCACTAACTCACACTTTAGTTATTACATAAGAGCATAATGTATATAGCTTAATAATAAATCAATACATTATAATTTATGCTCTGAGTGGGGATGTTATAACTTACTTTACCTCTTTTATCTCTTTAACTGCAAGAATCTTGAGTACAGGTGCATATTGTTCCCGTTTGACCAGAGCATAGCAGTCATCAGGAATAAACATAAAATTTATGACCTTATCAATTATGCATTCACGTTCCTATGATAGTGTGTCACCATGAATTTATTACACTGTATGTGTATGTGTCTATATGCTTGAGGAAGAAGACAAAACTAGGACCGAAGACAGCTATAACAATGAAAAGATTACAACGCAGGAAGATGGACTGTGCATGTATTTGTGTTTCATCTATAGTATGTGTGTATGAAGAGACAACACAGGTCCAGAATTAGAGGAGAAACAAGTTTGATTAGACCTACAGTATACAACCTTAAATTTAGTTTGTATGTCACTCTAGTTTTGTTGCCAAATTTGGGTTTAGAACCAGAATTTTTCAAACCTCTAATTTGTGTGTGTGTGTTCATTTGTTTAAGTGTGTGCCATCTGGAAACTGATCTAAGCTTGCCAGGGTTTACTAAGCTAAAACACACTGTCCCTCAGCTGCTCCTCACACACACACACATGCACACGTATTACTTAATTTGTGAGGACACAATGTGGTTTACAATAAACATTTAGTTACAAAAAAATGTACCTTTTATAACTCAGAGTGGGTAAAGCTCCTTGATGGAAGCTTCTGCCTCATCCCCATATCACAATACTTGTCACTTGATATCAATAGATTCATAACAGAATGGTGGTACCTAATAAATATGCCATGATGGGTGCGACAAATCAGCTCCTGCCTCAGATTTATGCCCTTAATAACTCCATTTGGCATAACGCTGACACCTGCTCAGCCAGACAAAATGGAACTAAATATTTCAATCAGTGCCAACGCACGAAGACCTCTTTCTTTTCCCTTGTTTCATCTTTGACTGTCCTACAGTTCTGCTAACAGAGCCTCTCCTCATGCCCTTTACGAGACTTAAGTATCAGTATCTGTATCTTTCCCTCTGAGTGTCTCTTTCTCTTGCCCTCTTTTTTAGAGTGGGAATCATCTGGCAGATCTCTTTTAGGTATTAGTTTATGGGCCATGACATGAGCTATGAATGAGAAACAACGAGAAAGACCTGAGAACATTAATCATGGAGCAACATATGGTAATAGAAGGTTATCAATTCCCTCACACTCTGTGATTAAGGGAGGGAGAGAAGGAGGAGAGGAGGGAAGGAGATGACTGAGGGAGTGAAAGTGGCGGAGGGAGGCAAGAAAGGGAAAGACAAGAGATGCGGTAAAAGAAGGAAGGAACATAAAACAGATGGAAAGGAGTAGGAGGAGACGAGAGAGAGGAGCCTGAGGTTAAAACATTTACAAATAGGAAAAAAGCTCAAATGAAACTTTGCTTGTTGAGCAAATTGTCCAAAAAAGGTGATCATCCTTAACTTTTTTTAAAAAGCTTAATTCATGGCATTGTTACATTGCTCATTTAAAATGATAACTAACTTTTTAACTCTATTGCTGGCTAGCATGCTGTCTATTGAAAATCCTCAAACTTTTTCTTGCTGTTCTTAATTAATGTTCTCCATAGCTTCAACCTTGTGATTTTTACATTGTGTCTAAGGTTGGAGTGGAGCATTGGTTAGTGTAGACTGTGACAGTTTTGGATTAGGGGTTTGGCCACATTGAAAGATTATGTAACAGCATTATCCTGTGACTTTACATGAATAGGCATTTTTGTGTCTAAAGCAGATCTGAACAGACGAGAGCTCAGTGTGGCCGTCCACTTCCACATCTTTATTTCAACTGTTTTTAAGATGATCAGTTGCCAACTTCAGTTTAACTCATTCATGCACTTCACTGCTCTACCCAATTTACTACACAGTGTTTACCAGCATCGCAGTGTTTACAGGAAGCAGACACATGGATGGATGCATTGTTAAGAGCAGTTTTGTCAGTTGCACATATTACTTTTTTTTACCAAACTGTCTACATACTCATTTTAACAGAACTCTGAGACAGACAGAAAGGCTGAAGTATTTTTTGCCATACAGTAGCAAAATACACAAACCCAGAGGGCCTGTTGAGGAAAAAGCAGGTTGTTACGTCAGGGCGGAGCAGGTGAACCCAGACGCACAGAGGCAAGGAGACATGGTAGGACATGGTATATATTAAAGCAGGCCTGGGGAAACTTGTACTGGAAACTGGGGCTCGGGCTGGCAGCTGGGAAACTGGGGCTTAGGCTTGGACTGGAACCTAGGGCTGGAAAGGTAGCTGGGAATCTGGGGCTGAGGCAGGCAAGGGGAGTAAGTCCGGAGCAGAATCTTTGGAAGCTTGTTGGAGAAGGGGTCCAGGTCAGGGAAGCAGGGCTGAAGAGATGAGGGACGGGAGACAGGGACCGGAGACAGAGCAGACGGGACTGCGGTGCAAACGGAAAACGGGCAACAATAAGAAAACTGATAAATGCAGAAGAAATGGCTTGACTGACTGAGCAGAGGCTACGATCTGGCAGGGCTGGGTATAAGTCGAGGTCTTGATCATGGAACGGGTTGCAGCTGGTGGGGCTCTGCTCGGACTCCAGAACACCTCTCTCCACTCACACAATCACACACACACACACAGGGAGAGAGAGGCACTGAGGAAGTGGCAACAGGTAGGGAGACACAGGTACTTTCCCTTCTGTCTACTTCAGTAAAGGGCCTGCTGGTCAGAAAGAGATCCAAAATTAATTCAATTTATTTGTGTTTGTTTATGGTTGAATATAAGTACAAATATATAATATTACCTCTAGTCCTGTGAGAAATCAACAATGATAAAATTGAGCAGGCCTTCGGGCTTTACTATGGATTTGCTTAACTAACATTTCTGTGAATGCTCCAATAAACAGTAAAAAGTAATAGAGCAGATTTGTTTTGTTTGTGTGAATGTTTCCTTTTACTTTTAAAGACACAGAGTCGGGCTAAATTACCAATATGGTTAGTTTCTTAATCTGTCTCAAAAATATTTCTGTTAGCCTATGAAAGATGCCTAAACAGTGATGTGTAAATAAGATAAGAAGCTAACCTGACTTCACACCCCACTGCATCCCTGCTTGTGGAGCTGGGTGCCTCCTGCCTGCCTCCTCCTGAGGGTTTTGGTGGAGATTTATAGACGATCCACC
>NC_089517.1:25254419-25298264 GCF_963924715.1 Thunnus thynnus | reverse complement strand
CACCTGCTTGAGGAATCCCGATGAAGTGATTAGATTGATAGGTGCGAAAGGAATGGGAGGAGTGGACAAAAATGATTAAATTAGCATATCACAAACGCCTCACACACTGCCACCCCTGGAAAACAAAATCCCCAAGCCGCCTAAGGCCTGCCGCAGTGCTGAAGAGCCCAGGACCTGTGAGTGTGTTTGAAACCCCATACGGCAGGATTAAAAAACCCCAAGCCTGAGCTGGAGACAAAGTAGGAGTAAAGCCTCCTGGTGCTGGGAGACGGCGTGTGAGATATCTGCATTAGGTGGCAGCAAAGATACAGTACTCCGCTTCCTAGCCTACAGTGTCTTTCTCCGTGCAGAGTGTACAGTATGTGTGTGTGTTAAAGAGAGAGAGAGAGGGGCAAAGAGAAATACACGGAGAGAGGCCTATTTTTTGAAATCATGGGGACTTCAGTTCTGACATGGAAACCTAGAAATACAGTGTAAAAAAAAAATACAGAAGAGAATTTAAATCAATAAAGGCCTTACTAAGAACCACAGTTTTGAGCTATCCATTGAGTTCTCATAAAAGATCATTTCAAGAATTTAACCTGTTTTTTTTTTCACCAAAATCTCATTAAGGCTTGCTTTTTTCAACCAACTTTTCACTGAACCCCCCCAGAATTTTAAAAAGAAGTCACACATTTTGTCATCACACACCCAGAAGTTGTATTTTGTGCTACAAAAGGACGCTGATATATTTGACCTTGTGCAATGTTGAATAATGAGCTTTCACGTAAATACTTCCTCAGCCTCAGGAAGCTGGATTACTACCATACTTAAATTTAGATAAGTTAATAATGATATACAGTAATATATTTAGAGATGCATCCTGAAATAAATGTATTTCAGAGGTAAAAAAAAAAAAAATAACATCACAAAATTACAACAGCAGAGTACTTGACCTGCCAGACTGCAGTGTACTGATGTGAAACAATGTTAGATGTTTGTAAGCTGCAGCAAGGGCAAAAAACTTTAGTCAGCTGTTAGCGGAAACCAAGTGGATCAGTGGACGAGTGGAAGTCGAATCACCCAAAAAATTGCAACTACAAAAAGATTCTGTGATATCAATAAGTTTATCTTATCAATACCATGAACCAGTCTGTGGATGAGGCTGCTTTCATTCAGTGACATCATCTGTTTAGCACTGGAACTCCGTATCAGCTCTAAATATTTTTTCCCAGGGGCAAGATGGCTG
The DNA here is from genome assembly GCF_963924715.1 of Thunnus thynnus. Classification (NCBI taxonomy): domain Eukaryota; kingdom Metazoa; phylum Chordata; class Actinopteri; order Scombriformes; family Scombridae; genus Thunnus; species Thunnus thynnus. Next base: position 25,297,036 of record NC_089517.1, on the reverse strand, counting down.
CACAACACTTTTCCTAAAATGAAAGTTATGCCGTTGTTAGCTTATGATTAAGCTTAGCTTATTAGAAAAATGCTCTCAGTGTTTCCCCTATAATTGTACAGGCCCAGTGGGCCACTGGCCAATGCGAACCCCCGCCAGGCCAAAAAAATATTTTTTTGAATGCCAAAAATAACCAAATATCCATTCATTGGGAAATCAATAATCAATAGCATTTGGGAGCATCTGCACGACACTGTTCCGAAACGTGACTCAACGTCTGTGTTGTTGCCTAGGAAACTCTTGATGTGATGCGAGTGTCACTGCTGTCAGAGTCCCTTTTAAATTACTGCAGAGCGAGAGCATATGGGATGCAGGTTAGCTAACATCAGCATGGCATCGCGTAAAAAAAGAAAAAGCTCTAACGCGGGTGACGGACAAACAAATATATCAGCGTTTTTCTCCAAAACTCTGGAGTCAAGCAAAAATACAGATGGGGAAGAAGGGAGAGGGGCAGCTTATTTTTATGCAATAAATGCAGCTTATTAAGTCATCCTTGTGACCACTTTGTTTTAAGTCTTGAATATACCAAGCAAACAAAAATTTAAATGCAAATATAAATTGCAGACTGCCTGCTGCGCCACCTGACTGAAGCCGACCACGTGCCTCGTCCCTTTAGGGTTTTTTCGGTGCATACCACCAGGCCTGAAAAAAATTCTAGGGGAAACACTGGCACTTCAAATCCAACAAATGCTACAAATACTAAAAACACATAAAAAAGTGAAAACACAAACATTAAGGGAAATATGCTGCAAAACAAGGAACAGCTGCAAATGACTGAAAAAGACTAAATGCTGGCTCTAAAAAATCACTGGTTCCAATTGACTCCCATTCATAAAACATCAACTGCTCTCTAGAAATACTGAGTCAATAAGTTTTTTTGAATGAGTCATTACTGTCTCAATTGCTAAAGTTCAGTCCTCTATTAAGTGTGCTTTTTTTTCCATTTTAGAAATGAATCTTCCCTTAATAAGATTTGAAGACTTATAGTAGCCATGATGCCTGTGATGCATTTGCATTTGTTGACAGTTGTGATTGACAGTTTGCTCACCTGCTGCTCTCCCCAGCAATATTTTCTGTCACAATATTTTGGTAAGTTTAATGTTACTTGGTAACAATACCTGCCCTGATAGCACAATTTAGCTAAAGTAGCTAAGGTTAGCCCAAGCATGTACCGCTCAATGTTCCCAGTAAGCTAATGTTCACTTCAGTTCAAGGTAGTGGGATGTGTTTCCAGAGCGTGAAAGGCAACACCTCGTGCTCTTTATTTGGAAGGTCCTGGCTCCAATCAGAAAGGATTGCACCGACCATAGGCAGCAACTCTGGGCTTCAATCCAGCTCCAGTGTAAACAAATGGGTAATGTCACACCTTGCTATGTCCATTTTTATATACAGTACAGTCTATAATTAAGACAACTGCTGGATATGATGCTGCCACTCAGCCTTTTTGCTGATTCACCCCTGTGACCACTCATAGTAGTGCAGCAAAAATAAAGCATTTTCCCCATACGAACGTCCGTTACATTCAAGCCCTGTATTTCACAGTATACTGGCGTTTCTAATCTGGTGTTGGGTTTGACATTCCTGCGCTGGTTGGATGAATGCATGAATGCAGACTTCCACTGGCTGAGCTAGCTAACTTCTGGTTTGCTCTATGCTAACTTGAAGGGAGATAAAATAATTTAATCATGCGGCTCTCAGACACGAAACGAGTCATTTCACAGGGGTTGTGTGATGCTCAAAGCAATTTATGCACTATTTTACAGCCGCAACAGTAGCGACGGAGTAGGCTACGGCCTATGATGTAAGTACTTGTCAACAGTGTTTTGTAATTACTCTCACTGCCAGAAAGGGGATACAAAAGTCTCACACTCCAGCTTCAACTATTCATTAGTGTGATGGCGAGGGGGAAGAAACTGTTCCTATGTCTGGTGGTTTTGGTGTACAGTGTTCTGTAGCGCCTACCACAGGGGGGAAGTTGCAACAGGTTATGTCTAGGGTGTGAGGGGTCTGCGGTGATTTTCTCTGCCCTTTTCCTGACTCTGGAGGTGTACAGATCCTGGATGGTGGGCAGGTCGGCACTGATAATCTTTTTTGCAGACGTGACTGTCTCTTGCAGTCTGTTCCTGTCTTGTTTGGTGGCCGATCCAAACCAGACAGTGATGGATGTGAGAACAGACTCGATAACTGCAGTGTAGAACTGGATCAGCAGCTCCTGAGGCAGATTTAACTTCCTGAGCTGGTGCAGGAAGTACATCCTCTCCTGGGCCTTTTTGATGACTGTGTTGATGTTGGACTCCCACTTCAGGTACTGGGAGATTGTGTTTCCCAGAAAACTGAAGGAGTCTAGAGTGGACACAGAGCTGTTGAGTATGGTTGTTGTGACTGTGTATGCAGACTCCTCTCTGTCTCGGATGAGATTAGTCTATAATGATCTAATTTTTTGTGTAAAATAATTTACTAATATGGAGGTTAAAGAATACCATAAACACTGCCATGATTATCGCAGCATGCTACCCCATGTGCTGAAGAAGATTTTATCTTTGTTCCCAAACATTTGCATTTTCAAAAAAAATAATAATAATAACGTCATTCGAACACTTTATCCAAAAATGCATTAATTTCAATTTGACTTTCTGTTGTTATTTATATTTTCCCAGTGTGATTACACCCACCAAATCTCTTCGTACTCTCTTTCTGACCTGATATAGATCCAGAAAAAAACGGATACATTATTTGAAAATTAATGCATTTGCACTTAAACCGACCTCAAGGTAAGGCCTTTAAGAACATTGTGAGTTTGATGTATTCTAATCAAACTGTAAAAACTTTACATTCGCAGTTGTGCAGTGCAGAAATGGCATTTCTTTGACAAGTTGGAAAATTTGCCAATTCTGCATCCAACCCAATAATTGCAGCCAGAATCCCACCAACAGGGCAAGAGAAAACCCTGTGCGAAATAAGCTAATGAAATCAAACGTGCAGTGCGGTTTTGCATGTTAATGCTTGCAGTGGGTGTCGATAGTGTTTAAAGATGTCAGCAGGTGGATAGCGAGATGGATGGCCCTCTGTCTGCCTTTCACTTCCCACCCCAAGGAAGTTAAACAGCATCTGCCTTAAATAGAAAACTTCAATATCTATTTAGACAGAGGGAGGAGAGACAGGAGAGCGAGGGAACGATAGAAAGGGGTAACGGATGAGAGCGAAAGAGAGAGAGAGAGAGGGAGAAAGAAAGAGTTGAAATAAGGCAATAAGTCCCTGACCTCAAGTGCACATTGCGACACATTGACGCTGTTGTCATTTGTTAATCAATAGAAGTGCTATGCAGGCTATACGTTTAATGGCATGAGATTGGCAAACCTGTAACAAAATTAAGGGAAGACTAAGACCACGGCCTGTTTTTCTGTTCAGTCAATTTACAACCTCAATGACTTGTACAGTGCTGAGGTAAACATGACTTTGAGTCTAACACCACTGCCACATCAAAACCTTATGAGTTCGATTTGGCTTTAGCATTAATGCAGTGAACTTCAACTTTCTCTCAAGTGCTGAGAAAAAAATGCATACTTCAAAATTCTTAGATTTCCATTCCTGCTGATTTTCTTGATTCTTTGTATTCACTAGCCTAAATACAAATACTCAATGCATATAATTTTAAAGTAGAATTAACTAACAATTACATGAAAGACAGATACACACTTTTTTAAAGGTAAATCTGGCTATAAAGTTATAATCAATGTGAGGAAAATGTCTCATGGAAACTGCATGTGTGTGTGTGTGTGTTTTATTGTGTAGCCTACTCTCATTATACTCCATCTTCATTAATAACAGCTATGCTTTTTAATTTCTTTTGCAGGGCCTAAATTAAATGTGTCATCCTTTAAAATAAATAGTGTAGATCTCGCATGTCCTCTCTTTCTCGCTCTTCCTCTGTCTGTTTGTATCATGCACACACACACACACAAACAGAGAGGTGCTTTGGGATGATTTACAGGATAAATAAAGCATTGCTCCAATTAGTCTTAAGTCAAATAAATTAGTCATAAATTCAATCAACTAGATATTATGGGGTTGAGATTCATGATGTTGGTCGCTATAGAAACATGTTCTCTAGGCTGCTACAGTATATTAGTACCGGGAAGTAAAGATAATGTGGTGTGACCATGCCAATGTAAACCCAAGAAAAACTCCAAAAAAAAGTCATAATTCTGTTCTAAATAAGTGCATCAGTGGTAAATCTCATTTTTACAAAGTCTTAAGTGGATATTATCGGCACCTAGACATATATAAAATATAATATGATGATGACATGATGACAAGAGGACAAAAAGTGTCAAATTCAGTCACAGTCTTACCAAGGTGCAAACACAAGGTGTTCAATAAAATGCTTCAGTAAGTTCAATAACAATCATTTCCCTCTCATTTACTCTCTATTACTGTGTGTAATAATGATTCAGAATGTTTTACATTGGCTTTTCCAATTTGGAGTAAAAAACAAACAATCTTGATAACAAAAAAATATGTTCTATTGCCAATTAAATGGGGATACTTAATACTAAATAAGAGTTTCAGTTATAGTGTTTGAATGAACATATCATTCCATTTTCAAGCCTAAAGTTGAACTAACTTCACTTTAATTTTATATTATAAATATATTTTGATGTAGTCTCTTAGCCCACTGCCCACAAAATATGTGCTTTGAGAAAACATATTAATGTCACAGTGTGGCCTAGTTGTAAGAGACTCTCTCATATCCAGGCCCTCATGGGACATCTTTGATTTGTGATGATCTCATCTTGGTAACGGCAACTCAGTAAACATGTATCTGTTGCTACTGAAGACAACTCATAGCTGTAAGCCCCAAATCTAAATATAATAATAAAGGGAGAATTTACATAAAATGTTTATCTGATGGTATAGGCTCATTAAAGTCTTTGTCTTTTGAGCAAAGTGGTCTTTGGCATCCACTGTGAGTCCCGACATATCAAGACGTAGTTTTTACTTTACTGTGGCAAATGCTCTTTTCCAAGCTAGTAGTATCCTGCCTATACTATGAGGCACTACACATACTGCTACTTCTATCCATCACCCTGGGGGACATATAGAAGTCGAGGAGCACTTGAGAAGGAATGAACAAACTTCAGCATTCACACCGATCTCCGGGCTCCTCTTATCTGTGTGTGTTTGTTTTACAATACCTGTGTCTACTGTATCTGAGCTGGCGTCACTCCACCGCTTTTTTTTTTTTCTTGCTCTTTTATTCTTTCCCTCTGTGTGTCGGTGCATTCATCTTTCACTGAGAGCATGGCAGGGCGCGATCACTTTGTCCTCTTGTTCATTGCCGTTTCTGTCCTCTGTTTTTCACGCTGTGCTTTTTTTCCTCTGTCTCTTTTCTCTACCCCTATTGTTAGCTGCTGTTCTCCCCCCCCCCCACTCTCCCTCACCCTCTCGCTCTCTCACTCCTGTTCAGTTCCCTCTGTGCTCGCTCCGTCTCATGGGCCCTGACCTCCTGTTGTGACCCCTCAGAGCCGCGGTGACTTTGGTACACAGTGCAGCCTAGTTGGTAGAAGTCAGTGCAGAGGCTACAGATATGAGCTGCAAACTTTTTTTCCCTCTAGTCAGCATAAAAGTATGTGTGTGTGAATAGATCCTGTTGCATGCAAGTCCTCCATCTCTCTCAGTGTGTGTGCGTGTGTGTGTGTGTGTGTGCGTGGTGGATCCTGTTGCATGGTAGTCCTCTATCAGTGTCTGCCTCCTGATCTGATTGATTGTTCTGGGTAAATTAGGACTGGGCGCTGGTGATGGGGACAGGAGTGAGTTACACCCTTCACCCCTGTCCTTGCCCTCCACCCTCTTTCCCTTCTCCTCCTCTGTGTCCCTGCTTTTATCATCTTCCCCTCTCCATGTCCTCGTCCTTTCCTTTCCCTTTTATTTCTCCTTCTGTTCCTCATCTGCTTCCTTTCCTTTGTTGTTGCTTATCTTCCTCCTCGTCACAATTCTTCCACTCAGCACCAAATGTTATGTCATGTGGCCTCCTGTCCGGCCACCCTTCATATTTACATTTTCACCCTTCCCCTATTAAGGAAATAATGTACAAATCAGACTCAGAGATGCATATTTTTTGTATTACAAATGCAGTTACCTCATTATTTATTATTAACATTCCTCACTTTTACGTTATCTCTGAAGAAATACAGCATATCTCTATATTGTAATAATTTAGGATCACTGATTACAAAACAACTTCTCCTGATGTGTATAGACATGGATACGCATGCATCCTACACATCTACATTGCTGGTTGGATATGTACCTCCATACTAACACGTGACAGGATTAAAATATTTGAAAACTAAGAAATACTGCCTTGCGGTTGTATGCCTCCACCAACCAGTCAAGCCAGTTTACATCTCTGCCCGTCCAGACTCATATAATATTTGTAACGAAGACTTTGAAGGAATTTAATAAAACATATTAAGTGTATTTTCCGTGTATCTGTTCACATGTTTGGCCAATAAAGCTGATCCTGATAGAGCACAAAGTTGTAGCCATGACAGTAGACAAAGCTTCAGATATGGATGTTGCTGCAAAGAAGCTACAAATTCTAAAACGTGGATGCTTCACACACATCTCCCCTTCCGTTCCTGAGTTATGGCGTTGAATAATGGCCAGAAACATTACATTATGATGTCACACTGAAGTTGACCTTTGACCTTTTGGATATAAAATGTCATCACTTCATCATTTTATCCTATTAGATATTTGTGTGAAACTTTGTCATACTGTAATTAGCGTATGAATTCTTGAGTTATGGCCAAAAACGTGTTTTGTGAGGTCACAGTGATCTTGACCTTTGACCACCAAATTCTAATCAGTTCATCCTTGAGTCCAAGTTGACATTTGTGCCAAATTTGAAGAAGTTCCCTCAAGGCGTTCCTGTAACATTGTGTTCACGAGATGGGAAGTACAGACGGATGGATGGACAGCCACAGCTGTCACCGACGTGGAGGCATAAAAACATGATTAGAGAAGTGCATGAAAATGGCCTCAGTTATACAATGATTATTGAAATATTACAGTCTTTATTTGTCAAGTGAAATAAATGTTCTTCTGGCAAGAAAAAAAGTTACTTTTGTGTAAGCAAAAGTCTCAACAATACCTGGAATTATACTTAAACAATAATTATTATTTACTTGGTAATACATACAAATGGTTCACTTTATGTTTTCTTATGTTTTCTATGGACTTCTTCTATTTTAACAATGTCAGAAAAAAACTCAGTGTGGTGATTTCTCTGTAACTAAAACTAAGCTGATTGATCCCATGAGTGATAAGCCACTGCTGATGAGCATTTCCATAGCAAATCAATGCTGCTTCTTTATCAATGCAATAGTAACATGGCTTTCCTTTAGGCCTATATGGCTACACTGTTCTTGATAAAAATGAGACGAGCATTCCCACCTATGATTCTTTGAAAAAAAGGCAGCACTAATGTGACTGGTATGGGACTGTCACAACTTTCCCAATACACAGTTTATATCCAACTGCTGAACTTAATAGCAAAACCTCTCCTCTCCTCTCCTCTCCTCTCCTCTCCTCTCCTCTCCTCTCCTCTCCTCTCCTCTCCTCTCCTCTCCTCAACATAGTTTTTACTCTTAAACTGCTGAATTGGTAACATTGTCAAAAAAGATACCAGCAAATGTGGTTGGGAAACTGGACCCCCCTCCTCCATAAATAGATGTTTGTTTCTGCTCTGTGTTTGTTTGTGTTGCCTCTTTCTGGATCGGGTCTGCAGGGACCATTTTTCAGATAAGACAGCAAGGCTTTGGGGAATACTTAGACTTCCTCTTTTCTACCCTCCCCTCTACTTCTCCCCTTTCGTCTTGTTGAGATGTCTCGTCTTCTCTTCTCCTCTCTTCTCCTCTCTTCTCTTCTCTTCTCTTCTCTTCTCTCCTCTCCTCTTCTCTTCTCTCATCAGTTTAACATTTTTTTGTCATTTTTACTTCTCATCCATATTCTTTTTAGCCTTCCTCTCACCTGTTCTATTCTTCTATTGTCTTTTTTTTCAGGACAAATTGTACTATATTTTTGTTTCAGACTGACAACCTTGCATTTCTCTAAAATCAGTTTAATATTTTCAAGGATACAGCATACAGTCCATAGTCCAAATAATTGTGTCTGTCCATCTGTCTCTTTTACATGACTGAAACATATGTGATGCTTCCACCGCATCTGCCGCTGCTGCTTTACAGTAAAGCTGTTTGTTTTTCCTGCAGTAGGACTCCGGTTGACTGTCTGCAGAACGCTGGTGTCCTGGAGTGGCACATCAGTTTGGTCAGTTCGCCCAGCACTCCTTCCTCCTCTTTCTCCCTCCCTTCCTCTTTCTCTCACTTCCTCGTTCTCATACTACCAGCCACTTGAGAAAAGAGAGAAGCCCTGCTTCATGGCTTAGAGAATGAGCTCTGCCTCTCAGCTGCAGACCGAGAGCAGAGAGGAGAACAGAGAGAAGGGGAGAGGAAGGAGTAAAGAGGAGAGGAGAAAGGCAGCGACACACTTGCATCTGTTGTGGCAACCAAGAGGCAAATGAGAGTGTGAGAGAGGCAGAGAGAGTATGCCAGAGTGAGAGGAGAGAGAGAAAGAGAGAGGAGATGTCAGACAGCCGTGTCCTTGAGAACTGCACCACAACTCTTTGAAGAGAGCCGGGAGACGGTGTGAGTAACGTGCATCTCAGCGGGACATGTGTGTTTTATGTGTGTGTGCGTGTGTGTGTGTGTGTGTGTAGTGCATGGTTGCGCATGTACAGTACTGTTAGTTTGTTTGTGTGTTTGCGTGCGCGCGCCTGTGTGTGTGTGTATATGTGTGTGTGTGTAACCTGCTGCTTGCACGCTGACCTGCCAAGCTCACAGTGAAGTGGGTTTGGCTGCCGATCTTCTCTGCTATTGTCTGCCTGCCTAAGTGTTGCTGACAGGGGATTATGGCAAATACAAAACGCCGTATGGACCAAAGAAATACAGTGCCAAACTTCATAGACACAAGCATGCATGCATGAAGCTACATGTTGAGAGCTCTGTTTGATAGCACTAGTTTGTGTGTGTGTGTGCGTTTGTGTCAATGCTAGCATACATATGTGCCTTGTTTAGTTGTCTGTTTTGATTTTGAAATCTGCAGCATTTAATAGTTTGTTTTGAGGCGGAAATTGACAATGGTAAAAAGGAATTATACTCTTGAGTATATATTTTATATTTTGTTAGAGTTGTGCATCATGCAGGAGCTTTGAAACCACCTGTAACTATTCACAAAAGTCCATAGTGAGTTTATAATAAAATTGTGAACAATCTGTTTAACCTATGGTTCTACTACTGTAAGGAATACTAAATAATAGTTAATAAACTGTTTAGTAGCCTGGAAGTTAATTATTAATACTCTACAGGTTTAAAGAGGAAAATTACTACCTGCCAAACTGATTTGAATTCAACTACTGTACTTGAAATGGGTTTGTGGTTTGGGGGTTGTGTGTTCGAACCCTATGTGGTCTAGGGATCAGAGCCAAACGGTGTGACCCATTGAACTATTTGTAACTAATCATAGGCCACAAGCCACACAGCATGCCATGGAGCCCAGTTGGGTTACACTCATCAAAATATAATAAGCGTTAACATGTCACTCATGTTTCTGAAAGCGTTCTAGAAATGTATGTCATTACTGAAGACGTGTGCCATTTTATGACATTAAGTACCAAACGGCTGACATCATGAGGTTGGCGGGCATATGAAACACCCTCTCCTTTCACATTTACTATGAAGTGCAACCAGTGGAAATACATTTCATAGGTAGGATGCCATCACACCCTAATCTAAAAATTCCTGGGTTGCATCATGTCTTATGAGGCAATGTGGGGATCATATGTCCAGTATCATCTACTGTGTTTGATCATTTATAGGGAGACAAGTGTGTCAGAGCTCATACTCCTCAGGATATATTTACATATCAAATTATAGCATACTAAGTGCATGGATAGCATACCAAAGGATATATATCATTTCTCTTTCCTGCAGTACTAGTTATGAAAGGCCTATCACAGGATTCAAGGTTCCAATCAACATCAGTCTTGTATCTTAAATTATGTTGATTCTTTTAATTCTTTATACCTTCAAAGGTAAGCCTTGTAAGACTATATATAGGCACAATATTTCTGCTTTCTGTGTTGTTATGAGAGCTCCAGTTTATTACAACAGTATTCTACACAGTATCAGTAATATTAAATCGCTGATGACGGATGTCCTGCATATCCACGTATTTCTACTTTGACCAAATTATTTGCTATCAAACATACTTTCCACATTCCCAGTTCCACAGTTTCAGTTGTACCACAGCACAGTTTCTTCTCATGGTAACTATACATTGCAGTGAGTATATAAAATAACTATGTTTACATAACATGCTACAACCTGTTACTCAACAGGGGCATCTAAATTCTAAATTTAACTTTAAAATACATTTAAAAATGTTTTTTCTATGGCATAGTATAGGAAAACAAGTGAAAGAGGTGCTTATGTAGTAAAGTCTCTCTTGCATTAGTCTTTACAGGTAAGGTTTGCTAAATAGGTCACCAGCCTGAAATTTATTGCACAAACTAATTTATTTGAAGGATAAATATTATGTATTTTAATGTACTATTGTATACAGTACATGGTATGAGTAAATAATTGTCATCATAATTCTTTTAACTAATGTGCTCTTAGCATCAATGAACTGCGAGGAGTAACAGGCAGAGTTGATGTTGTCCACGGTATATATTTAGACTTTAGAAACTGTCCCCAGGGTGAGCATGTAAGTGTGCAGTATGTAGTGTGATTGTGAGTGTGAGAGCATGGTGTGCAAATGTTTGTGTGTGTGTGTGCATGCAGTGTGTCTGTGTGTGGCGCAATGTGTTTTAGGCTGTTCCAGCCAACCAATTGAGGTCAGCCGCTCAATAATTAAAGCATGTCACTGGTTAGTGCACGAGCTGGGTCGGCCAATCAGAGAGGCTGATGTCAGATCAGAGTGACAGAGAGTTTGGGTGAGTGTTAAAAGAAAGAGAGAATTGGAGGATAAGGAGAGACAGAGCCCAGGACTGAGAGATGTGGAGATGCAAGGTTTTAAGACTTGAGATGTTTTCCATTCATATTAGTATTATTAAAAAGTGTTCAGATCTATTCACTTGAGTTGCTGCTGGTCAGTCCTGTATACTGTGTCCTACCATGGGTGTCTGTTTTTTTTTGTTGCCGTATATGTTGCTCTGACAAAAAAGTTACAATCATTTTTCATTTAACCTTATTACAGTATCTGAGGCCTGAACACACCTTACAGCAATTACCCAGAAGAATATCAGGTAAGAGGAGCAGTGCAATCAAGTCATACTGTAAATATAAGCTGCTTTTCTGATTTAAATAACACAGACAGAAAAAGTCGCAATACTATATCTATAGCCTACTGTACACCTTTTAGTGGAAACAATATTGTCTAACTCAAAATAGTCTTTGTTTATTGATTCCTTATTATATTTTAATATTTCAAAGGTCTAGTGCCTGGAGTGATGCTGTTCTTAAAAGCATTACTACTTTACTCACTCTTCATAATAAGAAAATTGTAAGCATGCATTTTGTGTTCAGTTGCCCTCATCTAAGTTGTACATCACATAATAGGATGTTAAAAATGAAAATTGGTTTGTCACTTTTTATTATTAACAAATGATGAGTAGTTTTTATTCACATTTATATTGCTGATTTATTCGTCACAAGCTATGTTTGACATTTTGAGGTTAAGTATTCAGATAGTGGTTAGCAGCTCACCTAGTTACCTACAATAGGAGCTGACTGGGAGCTTAGTGGAATTTGCATATTTTCTCCATATTTGTATTGTTTTCCTTTGGATGCACTGGTTCCCCAATTACCAGAACACATGCCTGTTTCCTATTAGGGACACCCTCGCCATGATCAAGGCACTGACCTCGGCTCACAAGTGGAGTTGGTCTCTGGGTGTTGCACCGTGTGCCCAGCCAACTGCTCCTAAATATGGGTCAAATGCAGAACATGAATTTCCCCAAGGGATTTAATAATGTAAAACCTAGTTATTTTGTATTGCTGATGATCAGAGGCTGGTTTTCCTGGTCTAACTACCCTGGACATTGTGATGGCATATAGGCAGAAAGGATACTGTCCCTCAACCAGGTGCTGCAGGTTTAACCTCTGTGTTAGTGAATGTCCACCATGCTGAAGTTTGATTAAGTAGAGATATACAACGAAATGATGAGAAGCATAGGATCATGGGTACACTCATGCTAATGTGCTGATGTCAAGTTGTTTTCTTTCTGTCAGTAAACTCACCATGTTTTACCATTTAGATGTTGACATGTATGAAATAACTCATTAAAGTCTATTTAGTGTAATGGACCCTGAGCACAGCCAGCTAATCAGACCAGTGGCTCAATTTTATATAAGACAGGTTTAGTCAGGGCTCCATGGTGCTGATTCTGCAGCTGTCAGTGGTGCAGATTTGGGAACTAGTGGACATATTCACAGCGGTTCTCACCAATAGTAATATCTGCTGTCAGTGGGAAGCCAATGACACATCTTTATTAATCTCACATGTTTCTACTTGTTTGTTTGGTTATATAACCGTATGTGGTTGGGCCCTGGTTGCTGGAGTCTTTGCACCGAAGCAGTTTGAGCTGTGAGCTTTATCCATCATTTTCTGCACTGTGTGTCACCTATCTTAGTGTTGTGTAGTCTACATAGAAAATGATATTTTGATTCCACTACTGCAAATTTCTAAATCTTTATATTTTAACCTTTTTTTCTGTCAGTCTGTGGTTACTTCAGTCACATTTTTGGTAATCAGATTACTGTATACCATTACCCCCAAGGCTTAAATATCGTCTGCAGGATGTAAGCTGACCACAGACTAGGGCCTGATGTGAGCTTTTATTTATCTGGAAGCCCGGGTGATGTGAGTTCCTATTAATACTCTATGCAGTGGTTGCTGCCTGCCAGCCTGATGATACACACACACACACACACGCAGATTGGTAATCAGAGACTTGAGGCTTCTCAAACACTACATACTACAGTCCACTTCAGGCCCTGATGATGTCATTATGGACAGCATATCCTTAGTGACATCACTGTAAACAGGAAATTAATTAATGTAGAACAGACTAAAAGAGAATTTACAAGACTTTCCTCCCCAGAAAAATGACACAATAGGCCATAATATCAGTCGCCCGAAAACAACCCCATGGTTATTATTTTAGCAATGATGATGAAGGTGGCTTAACTTTAAGGAAGTAATAACTTGAACCCACACGACATTTCTCTAACTTTAATAAAAAATGATCATTTTAACCCAAACCATGATCTTACCCTAAACCTAACCAAGTGGTTTTTGAACCTAAACCTAACCATACCTTAACCACAGTGTTGACCATAAAACATCATTGTTTTTTAACAGTGATTTGTAATTGTTTTGCATCTGGTCATTTAATCTGGAGGACTTGTTGGATTTTACTGCGTAATTTCTTCAGTCATAGTTCTTTCCTGGTTTTCCTCTTCTACCCTACTTACTTTCTATCAACTGCGACATGTATACGTGTATTGGTCCAGCACTCTGCTATATCAGGAGATCCACTGATATTTAAAAGACATGAGAGTAGAGTTATTTCAAAAAAGGACAATGATGCACTGATGTTTCAAGCTCTTTGCATACCTGCCTTTTTTTGGAGTGACTGCTTTTATTTTCATTTTTCTTTCTTTCTTCCTTCTTCCCTTCGGAGTGTCTTCTCGGGTACTTGTGCTTGTTTTACTGTCATTGAAAAAGCCAAACTCATTTTTATAATTTTAGATTACTTCGTTGCCCACTTAAATGTCTCTTGTGATTCATAGCTCCATTTCTTGTTCCTCTCAACCTTTTGTTTCAAGTTGTTGAGTCTGTCCACTGGTGTCTCTCTGTTCTCTTAAAGTCTTCTGTATTTACTGCTAATCCTTTTTATGCTTCTCCCAGCCAGAAGCCCCAGTGAGATCCTGTAGATTTAGCCAGAGGTTGATCTCATGATTAGTATTCAGCTGTCAGAATACGTCAGTCAACTTTTGGAGGCCCCTCTCTATCCTCACCCTCCCACCATCATTTCCCCATTAAAATCTCAATGTATACCTCTGCATTGTAGTGTGTGTGTATGTGTGCTGCACCAGGATGTACGTAGCTGCGTGGTCATGAAGAGAGAAACCCTGTGTGCATTAATGTAGATACACATCCAACCTCCTCCTGATTTCCCAGGAAGTCGCCCTCCATCATCTTAAATGACATGAAAAGAGCTGGAGACAGATATACTGTATGCATGAATTAATTGGCTTGAATAGGAGTATTTAGAAGCTTAATCCATGGGGATTAACGCAAGAAGCCCTCTCCGGATTTAAGCTTCTGCGCGTTTTAAGCAGAGGATTGTTTCATTTCACTCCATCCTCCTCCTCCTCACATGCCACCACCTTTAGTTCTTAGTCAGTGAGCCTCTAAAAAGCTGTCAAGTGTAGGATTAGCCATGTAGAATGCCACTAGATAGCTGATTGCCCTAATAACCTTTTAAAAAATATAATGATTTTTATTGTGACATATTGTTTTAATTCCAGGTGGGTTGCTTTTCTTTAGTTGTGCCTTTCATTTCTGCTTTTTACACACAAAGATACTGCTGCTATTACAGGATTAGTGCAACCACTTGATAGATAATAATAATTGTGATCTTAAAGAACAGTGACATATTGTGAGGATGTAGTGTCCCTGTTTACATGTGAGGTGTGCATTTGGTAGAAACTGAGCCTTTAATAAGCTGTCAAATCTAGAATAAGAAGCACTGAGTACTAACCAGTCAACAAAGGCATGGTAATGCTCAAAACAAGCTACTTAGGACATATCCCACAATGTCTGAAGGTAAAAGTATTTATACCTGTTCTGAGACGCCACACTCAAAAGCAGGGCGAAAAACCTACTGTCGTAGAGTGGGGCAATTCACAATAATCATTCAGATCGGGATAATGGCTCACACATTTGGAAAGACTCTCCTCGAAGGCATTCATGGTTTTGCACTTTGTTCATTTGCTAGACAAAAGATGTTTATAGGTTCAGTGAAATGTTGTTGTTAATGTGACACATGATATACAAACTCCAGTACTATGTATTAGAAGGAAAAACAATTGTCTTTGGCCCTGGTTTTTACTTTACAGCCAAACTAGAGTTATACTGTTTTCACAGAAAATGTCTTCTCTTGTCTTCTTTCTTCTGCTCTCCTTGCCTTTTTCTCTGTACTCTCCTCTCGTCTTCCTCTCATCCTTCTCCCCTCATCTTTGCCCTCCCCTTTTCTCTGTGCACCTGTCTCTCTCACCGCCTCTTCTCCTTCCCTCTCCTCCTCTGCTCTCATCTTTTCCATCATGCCCTCTCTTTTTTTGTCTTTCTCCTTCTGCCTCTTCCCTCCTTCATTTATAGGCTTCGTGCTGCAAGTCTATGAGATACTGAGCAGATCAATGCCTATAGATTGGCTCATTGGAAGCCATTAGTTATGGGTTTTTATAAAGCTAGTCATTATTGTGCTTAATCTTGCAGAAAATTAAATTTAGAGTTGTGTACAGTGTTTTGGTTAAAAGTTGTTGATTTTTCCCCCTCTCACTCACTTACCAGCTGCTGTTTTTCTCTCCTTTTTGCATGTGTTACGGTTGTCTGTGTATGTGCACATGTGCATGAGCACATGTGCTTAAGCCACAGAAAGAATTACTGACAACCCGTTGAAAGCGAACACGCGCGCGCACACACACACACACACACACACACACACACACACACACACACACACACACAGAGGTGCATTAGTGTCACCGTTAATAAACCATCACGTATCCTGGTCATGCCAAAAAACCCTTCAAGAAAACTACAACAACATGGCTTGGCCACAGTACTGCACACGTACTGCAGTTTTTTATTTCTCAGTGTTGGCAAATTTCTCTATTGTCAGAGCCTCTGTACTCAATGGCTTTAATAACTTAAAAGTGATGGTGATGCCGTTTTTTTTTTACCCTGCCACTTTGCTTTTGTTTTTCAAAGAGCACTGTGGCTCAGTCCTGGTCAAGCTTTAATTTTCAGAATTGGACCATTCACCATCATGAACTCTTGGACACTGCTCTCCCTCTTCTCTCCCTATGCCTTTTTCCTCTACCCCTCTACACTTCCCCCGCCCCATTTCCTTTTTGCCATTTTTTCCCTATCTCCCAATTGCACAACAGCCCCCACCACAGGACCGCAGATGAGAATACACTTTTTTTTCTTTTTTTTGGCACTTTATTAGTTTTTCAAGAAACATAAATGATATGTAACTATATCAATATACAAACATACACAAGGCGAATAAAAAATAAAATAAAAATACCTTAAAAATGGAATAAATAGAAATGAAAAATAGAAATGTTTCTCCTACAGCTAGTAATCACCAATGTCCAACTTCATCCCACCATACAGTCAACATAAAGTGAGGCATGCTAGGCTTCCATCCAGCTCCTAGTAGAGGAGCATATCAATCATCTCCAAATTCGTTCCACTGACACAGTATACTTTCCAAGTCTGTGTGTTCAAGATAATTAAGAAAAGGACCCCATACTTTTTTTGAATAGCTCTTGTTCTTCCCTTAGTTCCTTCTTTAGTCATTCACCAATACTTTTATTTACATTTTCCCATAATAGTGCTATCATCCGTTTTGCCTGTAACAAACATAGATTAAAAAGGATTTGCTCTTTCTTCCTTATATTTTTATATAAGAAAAACTTGGGCTCCATAGTTGATTGTATTGATAAAATCTCTTCCATCATATATTATATCTCTTCCCAGAGCTTTTTTTTTTTTTTATCATATTACATTCCCAAATACAATGGAAAAATGTTCCCTTTGATTGTCCACATTTAAAACACAAATCTAGGATATTACTATTATATTACTACATTACAATTATTTAGCTTTCCTGGAGTAGTATATGTTCGCATCAGCCAATTATATTGTAAAAGTTCAAGATGGGCATTTTCTGTTTGTGTTTGAGCTTCCTTGCAAGCATCTTCCCGCTCATCAAATGAAATGCCTTCCCTTAAATACTCTCTCCAAACTCTAAGTTTAGCTTTGGAAGACTCAGGGGACCCAGTCATAATATCTGGATATTATGACTGTCCTTTTAAAATAGTTTTCTTTAATGGTGAATAGGGAGGAATAGTGGCTGTTTTTGGTTTGCTCCAATGAAGCTTCTGAGTTGTAAGAATTTGAAAAAAAATTTCCCAGCTAATGTCATGTTTAATTACAAGCTCCTCAAATTACAGTTTTGTCATTTTCAGTCAGTTTATCATCATTTAGCCCATATAAATTCTGAATTTTCTACACCCCCTTATCTGACCAAGTCCTAAACCCACCTACCTGGAGTGAAATCTTAATTTCCCCAAATTAGACTAAAACATGAGAGAGAAAGTGGTTCACCCAGGTATTTCCTCACCTCATACCAAACATTAATCATGTTCCTAGAAATGGGGTTAGTAGTTTTTTTCACAGTTTCTTAAGACTAGCTGAGTACATATACTATATATTGGAAGAGATAGCTCTACAGAATGGGACTCCGTCTCTCTCCAGGCAGGAGGATTGTCATTTGTAAAATAATATATAACAATTCTCAATTGAGCTGCCCAATAGTACCAGAGAGGATTAGGATACTTGAACCCCCCTCTATCATAGAGTAGG
This sequence comes from Thunnus thynnus, assembly GCF_963924715.1. NCBI lineage: Eukaryota > Metazoa > Chordata > Actinopteri > Scombriformes > Scombridae > Thunnus > Thunnus thynnus. The sequence goes on along the minus strand of NC_089517.1, from coordinate 25,279,213 downwards.
TACAGGAGGGATAAGTGTAATCAGTGTTGTTTGTTATTATAGAGAAAATGTATAAATCATTTCTTTAACTTTGAAAATAGATTTGAAAGAGGAGGCAGTGGGATGTTCTGGAATAAATAAGGCAATTTGTTGAGTATATTCATTTTCGGAATATTGACTCTTCCAATTAAAGAGTTTGGTAGAGATGTCCATCTATTAATTGAGCTGGTAATTGATTCCCTAATAGGATCATAATTAGAGTTCACCACATCTTTTATATTGGGTTGTATGTTTACACCCAAATATGTAAAATGATTTACAACTTTAAACTGGGAGACTTGTGCAGTTAGATTACTCTCTTCGGAATTTAGAAAAATTAGCATTTTTTAAAATCCCTTCTAACAAGGCTAGAATGGACCTCTCCAGGTCTCTGAGAAAAACAGTGACATCATCAGCATATAAAGCAATACGGTGATCTGTTTGACCTATAGTTATACCAGAGATCTCTGTATAGGACCATATAGCTATGGCAAGAGGTTCTATTGCTATTATAAACAAAAGTGGTGATAAAGGTCATCCTTGTCGACATCCTTTATGGATCTTAGTTGGTTTTGATATTGTATTTGTATTGTAAGTATTTCTGCACTGGGGTCAGTATGTAACAATTTAACCCATTTGTAAAAGTTTCCCCACATCCAAAGCAGTCAAGGACGTCAAAAAGATAGGGCCACTCAACCCTATCAAACGCTTTCACAGCATCTAATGACAGAAGAGCAGTATTTGGTATTTCCCTCTGGCTGTGTAGAATGTTCAGTACCCTCCTGACATCGTGAAACCCTTGGCGACCCTTAATAAACCCACTTTGTTCTTTCTCAATTATCCCTCAAAGTATGCCTTCCAGCCTTTTCACAAGGATTTTACATAACACCTTTATGTCCAAATTAAGAAGACTTATTGGTTTTAGATTTTCACATCTATTGCAGGGTGTCCCTGGTTTTGGTAGCAGCGAAATCAAGGCTTCCCTCAAGGATGGTGGAAGGATCCTGTTTTGAAAAGATTCTAATAGCATATCTAAAAGATGGGTCTGTAATTTGGATTTTTGTAAATATCTATAGGTAGGCCATCTGGCCCCACAGCCTTCCCAGATTTCATACTTTCAATTGCATCAGAGACCTCTTCTAATGATAATTACACTTCCAAACTGGATCTAAGTTCTTCTGGGATACTAGGTATGTTGAGATCATCTAAGAGGGTTTTTTGAATTTGCAGATCTACATTTTTGTTAGAATTATATAGACTTGCATTAAAAAATCTAAAAGCATAATTTATTTCTGTAAGATTAACTATATTATCCCCCTTGCTGCTCTGTATAGTAATGGATCTTTCATTTTGTATTGTTTGATGAGCCAAGCTAATATCCTTCCAGATTTTTCTCCTGGTTCATAATATGTTTGTATAAGTCTTAATGGACTTGCCACTGTTTTAGAAGCTGAAAACGCTTTAAAAGCTTCCCATCTGACACACAATGATGTTTCTGATGCATTTGTCTCACAAAAAACATCAATTTGTTCACCAAGTTAGGTGAGAAAATCTGAAATTTGCAACCATTTTTGTTGAAATCACCATTTAGATGGGTCTCTTATCAGCCTTGAATCTGCATAAGCAGTGAGATTGGTGCATGATCCAAGAAAAAGATACCATTGCAGTCTCAATCCTTAATTTTAGAAACCAAATTTGCTGATATTAAAAAGTAATCAATACAGGAATAAGATTGATAAATTCTAAAAAAGCAAGAATACAGCATCAGGTTTTGATTCTCTTCAAATGTCCCTCAACTTTAACTCATAAAATTAAGTATATCTTCCCTGCTCTTAGTGTGTGACTTATCTTTCCCTAATTGTTGGTCCTTTGTTGAATCCAATATACAATTAAAATCTCATGCTATGATGTAGTTATCAATAACTGCTGAGACAGTGTAAAACAGATCCCTGAAAAACTTTGGATTAGGGTTGGGCCGATGAGCAATGCCATCGTCCATCGCCAATGACCACTGAGCCTCTACCATTGTAACATCGTGATTTAAAAGCCCCCACCACTGCAGAATGAATATAGGGGAAAAACTGTCATATTCACCATTAGGCAAGTCTGTCTCTGTTTCTTTGCTCTAGCTGCCTTTGCTACAACCATCCTGTCCTTATAGTTCAAGAACTCCATGATGAGAGTTCTTGGTGGGGCATTGGGATCTCTCCTCTGACCTATTCTATGAGCTCTCTGCAGTATTAACTTAGAATGTAGCTGTGCCAAATTCAACATTTCTGGGATCCAGTTTTAGAGAAATGCACATGCAACCCCTCCTTCTGGCGTCTTCTGGCAAGTTTACCACTTGGGTTGGATAGTCTTGCCTCTGAGTCTCCAACTTTATCCTCTACACTCTTGTTTTTACCTTCAAGAGTTTGCACTTTAGTTTGCAGGGCGCTCATGTCATCCTGGGTAGTTGAGATTCTTATTTCAGCCTGTGCAACACGTTCTGAGCCTTTGCTTATCTCCTTCCGCACTCCCTCTAATGTTGCTAGAATGCCATCAAGTCTTATGGAGAAGTCCAATTTCAAAGTGTCTATGGCAGTGAGAATTTTCTCAGAGCTAGCTCCCTCCGGTTTGGTTTCACTCACTCTTATTAGCTGCCATTGTGTAGTTATGCTAACATTAGTGCACAACCTACTTTAGCTTCCAGGTTTGGCTTGGGCGTTCCAAAGTTCGCTAGTTTAGATTGCAGCATTTTTGTACGATTAACTGATTTTTCTGCTGCAGTCGACATTCGGGCACCTTGACATGAATAAAACACAATGTTTTGTTATAAAAACATGGGTTCCAGCAGGATTTAAGCCAGAAAGTGGTGGAGCACTAAAAGTTGCGTCTTCCTAGCAAGCTACCATAATGGGAAGTCCTGAGAATACACTTTTAAGCTGTAGCTGGGGCACTGCATTGTCCTGTCAAATGAACCAATGCAAAAAAATATATAAATATCCCCTTTTCTCACCTTGTTCCTTCCCTCTCTCGTCCTCTTACCTTATTCTATCTTTCATCTCTATCCTCATTCTTTTAACCCTCTCCTTCATGTACCTCCCTGTTCCAATGCTCCCATCCTTCTTTTTCACTCTCTTTAACCCCAGTTACTCATCCTCCACCTGCTTTCTTGTCATTCCCCTCTTTCTCTTTCCTCTCCTTCACTTTTTCCCCTTTCTTTTTCCTCTGTCCTCAACATCTCTCCTGTTTCCCTTCGTCTCTGTTCTCCTTGTCTCAGTCCCCTTCTCTCTCCATCCTGAATCCCCTTTTGCCCCCACACCCCTGCCCCCACACACCCACATCCTCTCTAACTAAACAATAGATGCCTTGAGCTCTGAAAGATCACTTCCCATCCCACCCCAACACCATCAACACTACCCACCCTCCTCCTCTCCCACCCCATGATGATATGCAGAGTAGGGCAGCAGCCTTCTTTTGTTTAGCTTAGCGCAAATGAAAATTGCTAATCAATTTTTACCCCCTCTTATTTCATGGCGTGTAGTTCCTGCCCCTCCCCTGCCAGCTGTCATTGTGTGGTTGTGGCGCAGGGCTGAAAGCTTCATTAGCAGGAGGACAGCATGTTTTGCCCCTCAGCGCTGTATTCATGGAATTACTAAAGATAGATAGGACACTGCCTGGTGTTTCTCATAGAATTAACGTAAATAGATTGTTCCTTGTGTGTCATGATCATCTTTTTTGTCAAAAGAATGACAGAATTTACATCATATTATTTGATTACAATTAACCATTTTTGATATCTTACATTAAAGTTAGAAAGCTGAGATTTAGTGAAGCTGTCCATTGGCAATTCGACAGTACTTTCTTTGCAGATTATCAAAAGGCACAATAATTAAACTAATCGAGTAACTGTGGCTATGATGTTCAATCACACTAGCAGAGCACTTGGAAAACGCCCAACTTGACTCTCGACAATTACATTGTTATAAATGACCAATCTGTGATATTCAATTTAGTGATATATAGTGATTAAGCTTATGTTGAAGCTGGGTGCATCACGTCAGCAGAATGTAAGCGACTTGCATGAGACCTCAACTCAAAAGTCCATGCTGGCTTTAGCAAACAGAGCAGCCAAATATGCCTTAAGTTAAGTTTTAGTTCACTTCTTTTTCTTTTAGTAATTTTATACTCCCTCTTCCTTTCATTTTAGTGCTCACTCTCTCTGTGTTTCACTCATCTTCTGCTGCCTACTGCATACTTTTATTCCAGAGTACTGAACTATGAAGCATCAAAAATGTAGAAATACCCAGGAAGTGAAAGCTGTTTTATTCTGAAAGAAGAGCAGAGCTTTTCCCAGAAGAAATGGCTAGTGTGTGTTGTCTTAGTAGTCTTGCTATACACTAGCTGTGTGATATGCAGGGAATATGTTCAGTCATGGAATGGGCCTTCATTGAACTTTATTATATATAAATCTCTGAAGGGCAGGTGGACCTATGTGACTGTGACCAAAAGGAGCAAAACTGAGTGCCTCTTGCCAACTACTCCCACACATCTTAAACTCACTGCGGTTACAGGTGCGACAGAGCACACGTCTGACCACACCCAATCGTATCCATCAGTGATGATGTATAAACTAGAGATCTAAGGGAAAACTTATAACTTATAAGACTAATCAGCCAATGCTTGCAATATATTGCAGTCTAAAAGGTGCACTGTCTGCCATGTAACTAGCAACTTTGGATCTTGTGAAGCTGGTCAGGACTCTCAACTTCATGTCCTAGTTGATGACGTTACTGTGTATCTAACATCTGATGATCCTGTACCTAATATTGAAAATAAGCAATAATGATTAGGGGTTGTTTTTCATGTAAATACACACATTATTAATAGTATACTATATAATTCAGTGGGAGCTGTAACAGAGAATGTTGCTCCTGTCCTTGTTCTTCGGCGTATGTTACTGAGCACTTCCCATAGAGCTGATGTTTGCCTCCTCAGCATAAGAGAAGTAGGCAAGTTAGATGCGGCTAATACAAGCAGAAAGTGCACAGGTCATAAGTCACAGGATGGCCAGTGGTAATGGGATGGAATGAGAGAAAGAGAGAGAGAGAGAGAGAGAGGTGGGACTGGTTCTCTAGTGTTTCACAGTTGATACAGATCTCTTTCTTCAGCAGTTCCTTGCACTCCAATTCTCCTCTGTACTCATTTATATGACCACCTGTCTTTTGATGAAAGCAGAAATGTGAAGAAAAGGTAGTAAAGCAAACTGTTCAACCCTTCATACTCAGAGGTGTGTGTGTGTGTGTGTGTGTGTGTGTGTGTGTGTGTGTGTGTGTTTATTGTGTGTGTGTATGTGTTTAGTCTGCCCTAGTTTGAGCTGTTTGTCTGTTTGAAACAGATAATCACAGGCTCTTCTGTCTAATGTCAGAAACAGTTACCACCCCTCTATGAGAGAATATTTTCCACAACCACCCAGGGCCAAACTTAAATCAACTAAAACCAACACTTATACATATGTATATAAATGAATACACATTTTGATATGTTATAATGCATATAGTACATTTGTTCTTTTTCTTTTTGATCAATCACCTTGCCCAAACACTGTTATATAACACCATACCAAAATCTTATGAAATTCTCCTCTTCCCCCCCTTTCCCGCCTCCAACTTGTTCTTGAACCTAAGTATTGGTGTCATGATTTTCCTCTCTCATTCTGTCTCTGCTTGTTGACCGTAGTTTTCCATCCCCTTCTATTAAAAGCCCAGGGATCTGTTTTGTCAATCCATTCCACGGTGTCTAGTTGCCTCTTGGGTGCTATTAATAACACTAGCGAATACAAATATATTGATACCTTCAATCCGGTGATAAGAAGACATGACTGTCTTAATTCAATCAGACTCCTTTTTAAATGTCCCCTGGTCATAGAGAGTGAAGTGGCTGTCTGGTGTGACAGTGTTCATGTATGTCTAGCAGGGTGTACGTGGTAATCCAAGGCACTGATGGTGCTCTTGGCTTCTTTCCTTCTTTAAGTATCATGTACCAGCCTTAGTATTTTCATTGAAACAAGATCATACCCACCAATCACGTGTATTAACATATAGGACCGGTGTCAAGTATAGATCTGTCATAGAACATACATGAGTACAAAGTACATTGAGGTCAACAAGCCTGAATGACAATTTGCCACATTTGTTGTAGGTCTGCCATTAAATAGTGTCATTATAACCTAAAGTTCACGAAATCTTCAGCAATGCCTTAAAACATTATCCCAGATACTGTATATTAGCCATCTCAAGTGTACTTAAGGAAATTACATGAGCAGATACCCTTTTTATATCTACAAGTGACGCTCACAAGGGACAGTATGATGGTATTAACAAGGATCAAGCCTTTTTCAGTTTACTTTTACACAACACACAGCTGTCTCTATAGGTGGTAATGGTGCAAGGTCCCTGTAGTTACAGATACTTCACTCTTCTTATGAGCTTTGGTTTTTAGAACCACAAAAGAGCACTTAATTAGGAAAACCATACTAATACTGGTTAGGGCCTTCCTTTGCTCTCAAAACAGCCTCATTTCTTAATGGCATGGATTTAACAAGTTGTTGGAAACATTCCTTTGAGATTCTGGTCCATGTTGATATGATTGCATCACATAATTTCTGCAGATTTGTCAACTGCAGATTTGTCAGCTGCACATTCGTGCTGTGGGTCTCCTGTTCTACCACATCTCAAAGGTGTTCTATTGGATTCAGATCTGGTGACTGGGGAGGCCACTGAAGTACAATGAACTCATTGTCATGTTCATGAAACCAGTTTTAGACTACTTTTGCTTTGTGACATAGTGCATTATCATGCTTGAAGTTGCCAGTAGAAGACAGTTAAATTGTGGCCATAAAGGGATGCACATGGTCAGCAACAATACTCAGATAGGCTGTAGCCTTCAAATGATGATTAATTCATATTAAGGGACACAAAGTGTGCCAAAAAACATTCCCCACACAATTACACCACCACCACCAGCCTGAACTGTTGACACAAGGAAGGTTGGGTCCATGGATTTGTGCTTTTGATGCCAAATTCTGGCCCTACCATCTGCGTGCCTCAGCAGAAATAGAGGTTCATCAGACCAGACTATGTTTTTCCAGTCTTCAGCTGTCCAGTTTTGGTGAGCCTGACTGCAGCCTCAGATTTCTGTTTTTGGCTGACAGGAGTGGAACCCGCCGTGGTCTTCTGCTGTTATAGCCCATCCGCCTCCAGGTTCGACATGTTGTGCAATCTGAGATGCTTTTCTGCTTACCGCCGTTTTGAAGAGTGGTTATCTAAGTCTCTGTAGTCTTTCTGTCAGCTCAAACCGGTCTTGCCATTCTCCTCTGACCTCTCTCATCAGCAAGGCGTTTCCATCTGCAGAACAGCCGCTTACTGGATGTTTTTTATTTTTCGCACCAATCTGAGTAAACTCTAGAGACTGTTGTGTGTGAAAATCCCAGGAGACCATCAGTTTCAGAAATACTCAAACCAGCCTATCTGGCACCAACAACCATGCCGTGGTCAAAGTCACTGAGATCACATCCTTCCCCATTCTGATGGTTGATGTGAACATTAACTAGTGCTGTCAATCTGCCTCTATAATCCAATTCAGATATCATTCCTTATATTTTTAATATTTGAATTATATTTGAATTTTTATTGCTCAAATTTAGCCTATTATTAATATTTACTATGTATACACAGGCTTATGCATTGCCAATGCCACTATCAGCATGTGGTTGTTATACGTTCTGTCCACTAGAGGGCATTCCAAAATTACCAATAAACAGGTGATAGCTCTCTCGCTAAATAATAATTAAGCTTAAGCACAAAATGAATAACGTTAAATATAAATATTGAAGAACCTTTTATTGTACTGGATCATAGTAATTAAACTACGCACTTAACTGAAATATAAATAAATCCACGTCAGTATGCACTTGTTTACATCAATGTGTGTTGTGTTATTTGGGTCAGAATGCAATGCAAGCCCAAATGAAAGCGTAAATAGGAGCTCTGTGTCGAAACTGCATACTACAGGCTGCAGCACTCATCACTCAGGCTCAAGTCCTTTCTACTGTGGGCCTGTTTTTTTTTTTGTTTTTTTTTAAATTTCTGTTTGTTGACGAAAATCTAAAAACTTTCCACACATCGCTTCTTAAATGATCAGGAGTGGTTATCTCTGTGAGTGCATCGCTTTCTGCCATTTCTGATATTGTGACATTATGGTTGCACATTGACATGAGATTTACATTTAGTCAGAATCAGAAAACTTTACTGTTCACCAGACGTGACAATTTTCACATTTGGGTAGGCCAAGACGAGAAGGGCAAGATTTGCTAATGTTAGCCAACACATTTATAACAATTTTTTAAAAATACACATTCGAATAGTAATTTCAGCATTCGAATAGTATTGATTTATATTCGACTCCCGAAATTCATTCCAAAAGCTATAACATTTACTGAAGCTCCTAACCTATATCTACATGATTTCATACATTGCACTGCTGCCACATGATTGGCTGATTGGATAATTGCGTGAATAAGCAGGTGTACAGGTGTTCCTAAGTGCTCGTGAGTGTTAATGTTTATATTCCGTTTTATGATCTGACAATGCTATGGTTGAAGTTTGGTTAGGTTTAATCACAAACACAACTTGGTTAGGGTTAGGAAATGATTGGTGTTTAGGTTAAAATTGCTGCGTAAAAATTTGCTATTTTGGTGAATCCCCCATCCACTCCAACCAACAACCTTTGTCTGTGTCATTTTATAAAATCTATAATGTAACCCAACTTCCTACCAGGCTCCCAATGGACACGAGTCAGAATTCCTATGGCCACTACAGAGCTTTGTCATTTGATAGTTCCCATAGGCCAGAGGTCAGTGGGTGACCGCAGAAGGATCAAGTGGACCCTTCACATGTGACACGAAAGACCATCTTTGAACAGTCAATCTCCTTACAATCTCCTGTCCCTTATATCACCACCTGTTTCTTGAGCGAAGTGTTATGCTTACATTATAGACAACTGAGTCAATTCACTGGCTAGTGAGTAAACTCCATTTGCTAATAAAGACAGTATGGTGTGGTTGAGAGAACCATAAATAGCTATAAAGTGGACCTTGTTTTAAGATGAAAATATTTTGTCAAAAGTCTGTATGTGATCTTGTGTGTAAAATTACCAGAGCTTACCAGTAGTGTAGCATGATAGCATATAACACAAATAGCTCTACATCTTTCTGACATGTCAGCAAGCAGTGGACTGAAACCATTTACCGACGCCAATGAATTTGTGTGTTTCTATTTGCCTGTGAGCTCTTTGGCTCTGGCAAAATCTGTCTGGATCGAACAGAATATATGTACATGTGTGAAGAGAGAAAAGTATGGAAACATAAAGAGATTTCAACAGAGAAACAGGATGAGAATAGAGAAGATAAATCACTGTTTTCGGTATGCCTCAGACAGGCCATTCTCAGCTGCATCTCACCATTCTCACACTCAGCATCTCTCTACCAGTGTGAGTATGTTTGTGCTAGTGAGCAACTGGCAAGTCAAAATGAGTGTGTGTGTGTGTGTATGTGTCTGTGTGTGAGTGCATGCTGCAGTGTGTTTTGAGCCCAGTGGAAAAGCAGGAAGGGTTGCTAATCCGCGCGACTGGCCGAGCAGAAAGGCCATTCATATTTATAGCTGACTGAATCACATTCTGTCATACAGATGTCCAGTACTGAGACCAGGAACAAGTATTACTCCAGAACAAAACAGAAATATGGGTTTAAAGGAAAACTCGGACCAGAGCCATATTTTATAGCCTGCCCAGTCACCCTTTGATACATATGACACCATGACTGAAAAGTAGAGAAACTCATTAGACCCAAATATGGTTTACAAATTGGCTACAGCCAGCATGATAATCTGCTGAGTCATCCCATCCCTCTAGAAACTGAGCAAGAACCACAGAATGGGAAAACTTGGACAAAGTGTTTCTGATGGCACCACATAAGTTTGTAAAGGGGTATTTTGAAGCTTGACATTTTGACAGAAATAGGGAACCTGATTGTAGGTCCTGATTTGTTGTGAATAAAATGATTTACTTTGTAGTTTGAAAGTGATGTTGGCATCTTTTGAGTATACTTCAGTACAGCCACAATTTCCTTCCTTACAAGCAATGGTAACCAATCAACAATGGAAATTAGAAGAACTGTAGCTGTAAAGTTGTTTTGCATTGACTTTATCAATCAGCTATGGCGGTTGCTGCTTTAAGTGGAAGTAAGCCGCATTCACCAAATTGAATGAGGAGGTGTGTTTATCGACACAGTGCCTTTGTCGGTCGCTTCCCAGCCTTTTAGGTATAGAGATATATTTAACCTGCTGCATCACAGTCATCCAGAGGTTAGACAGGAATAACTAGAACTGGACAGCAATAGAGGGTCTAAAAGTGAACTGAGGCTGTGAATGTTATTTATAGTCCTAGGTCACATTCTGTCACACACGTCTATGCCAAACAGTCAGAAATCCTAGAAACACCATACAGAACTAAAGAGTTGAATGGTAAAGAAAAAACTGGTCTAGAATGTACACATTTTCATGGCCTTAAGGCATTTTATGACTGAAATCCACTATTCATCTCTGCACCAAAACCATTAAAATAAAATTTGAATTGAGATCAGTTTAAAAGAACTGGAGGACTGGACTACAGCATGTCCAGAACCAAACCCAACAATAATAAGACACCTTTGTATTGGAACCAAAGATTATACAAAGAAGGTTAAACCTGAGCCCACATCACATTGTTTCTTAAGTGTGTGTGTGTGTGTGTGTGTGTTGGTGCGTGTGCACAGGCACATCATGCTCTCCGTCCATGATATTAGTCAGATGAGGTATTTTGGGAGAACAGACTGTTCTCTCTCAGTGTGACTCCAGTCAGCGTGCCATTTTCATGAATCATATCACTGACCGAGATACTTGATTGTTTCTGTACACACCCACGCAGAAATACATAAATAGAGACACACACAAACATAAGTACTTGTGCACTTACACATTTGTTCACACACAGTAGATGCACAGAGACACTATCACACACATACAGACATCAGAGGCTCCAGACAGATGTTCAGAGAAGGCAACTATCTTCTCCAAGGGAAGGGTTCGTTTGGGCAGCAGCGGTAGAAGCAGCAGCTAATGTTTTAAGGCAGTGTTAAAAAAACAGTGGTGATGTGTGCTATTTTATGACAATAATAGCAAACATATTGAACGCATCAATACCAGATTAAAAGTGATCCAAATTTTATCTTTTGTAACTTGAGTATCACAACACCCACCCTCTATAGACTTTTTTTTTCCCTAAAGCTTTTTATGTTACTGCTCTGCTACTATTTTGCAGCTGCACAGTGTATTTATCAGTGTTTGTCTAAAGAACTATCTCAAATTGTTATTCTTCTCAAGTTGCTCCAAAGAAGAAAGAAAGTAGAAAGAGATATACATAGTGTTGTCTGTGAACACCCTTATTACCCGCCATGACATTATGTGCAAAGGTATCCAGCAAAGGACTCGATTCATCTCTAGAAAAGTTCCGTAATAGAGTGCAGATACAGTAAATGAGCATCATATTGTCCAAATGATGGCTTGATATATCGCATTTGGAAAATAAACTCATGCAGTATGTGCTTTTGTAAGTTTTTAAGGTCCAATTTGTGAATGTGTGTATATCCTGCAGGTCCCAGTTTACATAATATTTGTGTCTCGGTGTAAGTAAGTAAATAAGTAAAGCTTTATTTATACAGCACTTTTTAAAAACACACAGTTACAAAGTGCTTTGCACACAAACACACACACACAAATAAATAAATAAAGCAAAATGAATTACAACATAAAACACAGCACAGTGAGAAACAGACCAAACTAAAAACATAGGACAGGGACGGAGATCTATAAAAAGGCTAGCCTATAGCCTATAGTGTGTGTGTGTGTGTGTGTGTGTGTGTGTGTGTGAGCTAGATCTACGGTGGGGAGTCCTAGTTTCAAAGCTGTCATTAATTAGCTGGAAGAGACCACTGTCAGCATCAAATCTGACAGAAGAAGAGGGTCCAGGGGAATACTTTACTCACACACACACAAACAGCAGTGCTGCTGCCACTTCCACAAATAGGCATCAAACAATGATGCTAAAAGAAAGCAACAAAAACGTCAAATTATCTGTTCATCAAATGTGTATATTTACATTAGTGTTGATTGTCTAGATGAGTTTATACAAGGCACCGAGTTGTGCAGTTAAATAAGTCTAAATGTGTAACAATACCCTCGAGGAACAATAAAGACTGAGATTTAATCTCTGTAGTATCTTACCATGTTTGTCAAAGCTAATTCATATGATTGCTGGTTATGCAGTTACATGTCAGAATAAAAGCCAGAAAGCCGGAGAGACCGGAGGAGACTGAAAATTTATCGCATCGTATTTGACAAATGCGATTTACATCAATGAAAGGCAGTAAGTCAAGCGGTTCAAGGGGATAACTGCTAACAATACTCCAGAGAAAGAGTCATACATTCAATCAGTTTGTATTTATCTGTCAGCTGCGTTGGTGGGGCCTCTAGAGAGAGGGAAATACACATTCTCACATAATACTTACATAAAGAAAACACACACACACACACACACATACTGTACAATGTGCAGACAAATGCAGATGCACACACAAAGACAGAAACATATCCTCAGACATGAACCACACACCAGAGATGCAGTCATCGTCCAGAGCAGGAATTATTCCATCTGTACAGTATGTGTGTGTTTGTGTGTGTGTTCCCTCCTCTCTCCCTTGAGTACTCTCACCTCAACCTCTCACAACCTTTCCACCTTTGCACGTTCCCCTCCTGACTGAAACTAGGTCTCCCTCTTCTTTCTTTTTCTCTCCTCCCCCACACCCCCCATTACTCTGTCTCTTGCTCTTGTTCCCTCCACTTCTTTTTGTTATATAGATATTCTCTCTCTTCTTCTGTATTGAGATACCCCCCTCACAGCACCCCCAGTGACCCTGTCCATGACCACTGACCTCAGGGGTAAATGCAAGGTCCCACCTCACCAGGAAATAAAGACATTAGCTTCCTCCCGCTGTCTGACCTCGCTCACCTCCCTCGTCTTCCCTCACCCCTTCTTCCATATTCCTCTCCCTAAATCCCCTCTGTACCACCTCCTGTTCTGTTTTCTTTTTCCTCCCTTCAGCCACCTCTCTCAACACCATCTCCTCATTGTGTCTCCTGTCCTCTCCCTTTTCTTGTCCCATTATATTCTATGATGCAAAAAGCAGTTTCAGTTTTTTTTTTTTTTTTTTTAAACTCATTATTTTCAACAGCCAAAGTCAGACAAGACAAACACTTCATTCAGGCAAAGTCAGGCACTTCATTCATCTTTAACTTGTTTCTACCTCCAACCATTAGTTGGAAAAATCTAAAAGTTGTTTTCAGACTGTGACTTCTGAATTCTTCTTTCAGTTTTTTATTTTTTTGCATTTAAACTTTTTTGTCATTGGAAGATAGCCGATGGTGCAGCTTTGCTTTTGGAAAATCATGTTCAATGCAGCAAGGATGTAAAAATGTATAGATTTACAGTAATGTGTTAGTAATGGTTCAGCTGCTAATATTCATTAAAAAGCTAGTTAGCCCTAAAATCAATGTATTCCCGATTAAAGAGAAGTCAATAATTATCTAAGGAACCATCAATTAATCAGTTTTCAAGTTGCTTATCTCGGCAATAGTCACTATGTCAAATGGTTAAAGACCTAATCATATAAACTGATAAATAATTCGGTCTTTGTGTCATTCCCAGGCTGTACCGGCTGGTGTACTGGAGGCAGAGGAGGTTGCTCCTCCTCTTTTTTTGAGAGGCAAGAGGGAGATTAAAATATTAAAAAGAGTAATTGGTTTAAATAAACCATTACCAACACTCAGTTTCATTTATAAAATATTTTTTCTCTCTTCTTTGAAAAAAAAAATCCATTACTGAAATTCTGATTGAAATGCTTCAACAGCAACATCTTGCAGGGCAGGCAAGAGGGGAAAGAGCAGTGTGTGTAAGTGGTGGTGGGGGCAGAGGAGGATGGACTCCTGCTGTCCTCCTTAAGGCAATTTTATGTACTTCATTTTTTTTCATGCTAATCTGTTATTGGCCAAAACACATAAATTGCCATTCCAACGTAGGACGTCCTCCCTAACCAATCAACAATCAGAATACAATATTGACATCATGTTGGTCATTGATAATTTCCTCTACCACTGCATTTATACGTGAGTGTGACAAACTGGCAGTAAAGCAATAGATAGATTCATATTTTATATGGTAGCATATTAGAAAAGAAATTATAACATGCAAATTGCAAAGTACTTTTAAACACATCACCACAAATTACATTTTATTTAAGTGTTTCAGCAGAGTCCAAATTTGCTTTTTTCAGATAGACATTTGCCTTTTTTTTAATTGTGCAGTAGATAGCTACTTCCGTTAGCCAACGCAATAGTTGTAGCTGCCCTGAAGGACTGTGGAGGACTGTTAAGCTAACAGGAGAATGGATTTGGACTGGGGGGTACAGCAGCGGCAGGACACTGCCAGGGAGCGGATGGAGAGCTCTGCACGGCGAGACTATGGTGGCGTGCGGTGGCGGCCTGACATGCTGCTGCTCTGAAGTGAACTCCTCTCAACAATAGAAAGTTAACAACTTAAATGAAATGAAACAAGCGGGAGAGTTAGCTCGTTTGTCATTGTTGCTAATGACTGGTTAACCTGCAGCAACAAAGTTCTGTTAACAAACAAACAAGATGACCAAACAGCAACAAATGCAGTGGGACGTTATGACATGGATTCTTCATCTCCATGAAAGAAAGAAGACATCAGATAACGTGAGTCAGATACAGCTTCTCTCTCTCTCTCTCTCTCTCTCTCTCTCTCTCTCTCTCTCTCTCTCTCTCTCTCTCTCTCTCTCTCTCTCTTTCTGTCTCTTTAGTCACTAATTTCATCTTTGATGGTTAAATGTCTCTGTGGCTGTCGTGTGAATTTATCTCCTTAACAAGAATGTAGCAAAGAGATCATATATTGTGCTGTAGGTAGTTTTCCAGTTTTTAATTGAGTGGTTGTTCAGTCACCTGTTGATGTTGTGTGATTTATGGATGAGTGTGTAGGAGGTCTGGCTGCTCGGTTATGAGAATTTATTTATTCTTGTTCGTTTTTAAGCTGAGCCGTATATTGAGTAATAAGCTTAAAGTAACAAGAATTAGGAATTTTTAATTACTTACAACATTGTTAACACTGTCCGCTTGGTAGGCTATATTTTACTGTAAGTAAGTCATGTATTTGATACATGCATTAATACTTTTTGATGTGAACCTACACTTTTAGATCAGTGAATAGCACTAGTGAATGGCATATAAGATTGACCACTCAAATCGGGTGGGGGTCAATACGATGAGATAGAATGATGCGGTTTGTTGTAATATTCCATGTTACTGTTTGAATATGGATTGCTATATATCAACAGGTTATGCTGTAAATTATATCGGTGTATGGTGTTTTAAAATCTTGTTCTTGTCTCTGCACAGCCCTGCATTTGAACATAAGAACATAATATAACTTGAACTAGGGGTGGGTGATATGGCAAAAGTGTCATATCACGATTTTTTTCAGGCAGGATCATGATTCACAATCTTATCATGATTCTTTTTCATGTTAGTTTTTAAGACTATTTTGCAAGTTATTTAACAATTATCAAGATTCAAGATTCAAAAAACTTAATCGTCAATCACATGATAGAATTTTGTCTTAGGTTAGGGGCTCACATATACCATAAAAACATACACCCATGGAAGACTCACATAAAATTACATTAAAACATAAACAATTCCATAAATGAGTAAGAGCAGGTGTGCAAAGCTGCATTAAAAAGTACACAGTCTATTTGGCCTTGTTTAAAATGGATATTGCATTGGGAAACCAATAGTACACCAACCAGTACATACAGACTTCACAGCTGACAAGCAAACAGTTGATGTTTTATAGAAGCATTAGTGTGTTGTTTCGGATAACTAGCAGGATGTGCACCATTTTAAAAAAAAAAAAAAAAAAAAAAAAAAAAGGCACCAACATAGTACACTAGAGCTGACATCATGCTAGCTTGCAGGTTGACAGAGGTTAGTGCTACCAGTTAGCAGGCTTATAGCCCAGCTGTCAGTTTAACATGATGTGCAGCAGGTGAGCTTTCTAGCAGGACATTAAAACTGCCGTAGATTTAACAAACAAGGCTAACAAGCAGCAAATCTGTGAGCTAACTGGTGAGCTGGCAACGTGACGATGCTCAGACAGGTGGCAGGCTAACAGTGAGGCCCAAAACAAGCGCTGCTGCTTGCTGTTTTCGTAGAATTTACCATTAAAAACATACAGTTTGGGCTCCTGATGTGTACAGAACAGATAGTTTTCTCTGCTGTAAACTCAGATCCTTGTCACTGGAGGTCATTTTCTCCAGCAGATTGGAGATGTGGTACGAGGCGCTCACCATGCTGGTGCTGTTACCCGTAAGTGTCACGCTAGCAGACCAAGCTCTGTCATGGAGCTGAACTGATACAATGTGCGCTGTAGCACCATACTAACGATTGGCAGATCATGGAGACATTTTAATCATTCACAATCTAATATCGTCATATCACACACCCCTGACTTGAACATGAGAAAGTAGAAATGAGTAGCCAACTAATGTAAAATAAAATGATGCGGTAGTTTGGTTTTCCTCCTATCCTCCTCAATTTTTCAAGTCACCAGCCGCCACTGGTGCTAACTAATCGTTTTTTAGTAATTTATGTTCTATGTATCATATCCTTTGAACCAGTAAGACTTACTCACATCACAGTATATATTTTCAAAATTGCTAACAGAAAAATAATTTTCTTTATTGTCTAATTTGATGACATGCTGGGGTCATGTTCCATGTGATCCACCATCCATGACTACTCATACTATATCACTTCAGTCACCCAAAAAACTTAATTTGCATGACTGTTAGCTAGAGCCAGTGTTGTTAAATCAGGACTGAAATTGGACACTGTATTAACGTCAGTATGTGTATATACAGTATTTCTGTATGTTGTTTTGTCTAGGGTCTTTTTCTTTGTAAAACTGGATTCTGGGTTTTCCCTTGAGAGACACCCCCACTGCTCCATATCTCTCTTTCTTATTTTTTTCAGCACAGTCTTTGCTGAGATCATATTTTCTGCACTTTTCCTTGTCTTAATGAAGAGCTGAAGTCACATTTCTCATCGTTCTTTTTATCAGCAGATGCTTTAATTTAGTAATGGTCTCGTCATTTTTCTTGTTAATGTTATGTGTAGTAAAAATGGATAATGCAAATTGTTATCTGTCTCCAAAATATTACTGTATGATGGGAGATTAGAGCCTCAGTTTTCTGACGTCTCACTTGAGGAACAACTTGTTCATGACTCAAAATTTAGACTAAGATAGATAATACGGGTAACATAAAAATTCAGTTTTAGCATGGATCTCTGCTTTAATGTCAGATTGTATGTAGTCCACATATCTAGCCCCTCAGTTAGCTAACAACTAACTCTAAATGAGTTGGAAAGGAGGGCATACATGCTGAAATACACTTTGAAAAGAAAAAGTGTTTGCATACAGTTTTGTCGGGTGTATTATCTTTCGTATGTGTGTGCGTGTCGTTGGGTGTATATATTTGTATCTTCTTGTGTCTGCTTGTGTACGCACTACCGTGGCTTTGCGCTTCTATGCATGTGTGTCTGCATCATTAGTGTGTTGGTTTTTCATCCACAGTGTGAAAAAGAAAAGTATTCCCATGAGATTGCTCTTCTTCTCTCCCTCACTCCCTTGTTCCTGAGAGAACGGGAGAGGGAGAAAGCATTTGTCTGGTGCAGTTGTTTCGCAGCAGTAACACAAGTCAGGCATGTCAACTGCTTTATGCATATTCATAACTTTTTCCTGTCTCAGGATATAGAACACAAACACAGACAGAAAACAGAGTACATACCTCATTTCTTTTCTTAATTCACCTCCGCCTCTCTACTCTAAATCCCTCTCACTTCTCTCTAAGACATTTGTCTGAACTTTACAGAAAGTACGAATGATTGCTGCTTTCTGAAAGAAAATTAATGCAGTGAGTTAAAGAGAAAAATATTGTGAATCCAGAAAAAGTTATTTGCCAGAATAGTTAGTTAAAGTTTATTTGACTCAATGACCTAAAGCAATGTTATAGTCACTGTAAATGTAGAGTATCAGGATGCCATTCAGCATGAACTGAGGGTCCCTTCAGCCGTTGTGTTTTTGTTGTGTTATCGCTTCCCCATTTACATTGAGTTATTTCAAACCAGTGAAACAGCGCCTGTCTAGATTGCAATGCGTGGTGTCAGTCTGCTGTCACAGAGGTAATCGCATCACGTCATCTACTGAGCGGAAGCCAGGTGAAGTTGGTTACATCTCCTGGCCCGGACTAAAAAATATCAACTTCAAACTACTGTGAATATGTGGGTGGTAGTAACTCTGAGGGAAAATGTGAACAGAAGTCAGAAAGTGAGCAACGTCATTTAAATGAAACAACCAGGATGCTAATGTTACTGTGCTTGTCCTAGTAACGTTATCTAACAGTGGGCAGACACCGGGAAATTTGATGAAAGACAAACTACTCAAAATAATTATTGACTAAAAATGGAATATAATGGGAGACCTGAACCCATTAGATAAACTTGACAACCTGGACTTCAGTGTGAAACAACTTTTATTGAACATTTACTGCCATGAAAAGATAGTGACTTTAAGTCAAATACAGCCTTACCTGTCTCATTATGTTAGTATTTTATTTTTTCTCTCTCTGCTGTTTATTTTAAAGCACTATGTCATTTTGTTTAGAAACCTCCATTTAATTATGATTATTATTTTATTGGTAATGGCAAAATAGCTTGCTGTGGCTGCTTGTATGAACACTGTGCAGTTTCCACTTAAATATACTGTATAACCTTGTTATCTTGAATGTTTCTGTTTTATAGTCAGGGCTGTTGACGTTTGTCATTGCATCCACACAGACTCTCAAGCACCATGGACAGGGCCTGCCTGGGCTTTTAGTCTTGTAGCCTGTGCAGAGGTCTGGTAGTTGATTATTGTATCCTTTTCATCTTTGCTTTGCTTTTGTGTTGTTTAATGAGTACTTAGCTTGGGTACGAGACTAGACAAGGACTACTGTATGTATATAGATATATTTTAACCACTGTTGCCCTTAGTAAGAGAAGGCAGAGTCACAGTAAAACTACTAGAGAAAAGCCCACTAGCATTATATCACAGGCTGACAGAAAAACTTTGGAAAGCAGACACACACAGCCTATAGTGTATATACAGTTTATATATATATATTGTGTGTGTATGTGTGTATGAGAGTGAGACAGAGAGCAGGGGTATAGTGAGGTCAGGTTTGTGGGAGAATTTTTCTAGCTGTGTGTTTGATTCAGTTTGGTTTACAACAGATGGGCCTACTGTGACCCACAGGCAAATACATGTAACCCCCACCCCTTCACCCATACCCACACATACACTCACATACACACACACAATAACTGCTTATTTTCTGGTCCAGAGCATATAGCTATAATGTTCACAGAGTCTAGTGCTGTGGTTCACAGTAGGCTACCGGTAAGACACATAAAGACAGCCATGTGCCTGTACAATGATCAGGGTGGCTGATACTAGTTTCCCTGTAGCACTGTACTTTGCGTGGGTTTGTTCTTGATGTGGGTGTATATGGATGAATGAATATTCTGCACAGTGGTCAACTTTGACTAACTATTTGCACCTGGTGGCAAACAAATCTTTCCCCATTTATGTTGCATTGAGTGCATAGAGTGTCCCTAGGCTTAGCCACATTACCAACACCACCGTCAATGTGGCAGTAATGTAGGGACCTAAAAGCATATTTTTCCTTGCCTTAGTGAAAACATACTGGGGTGTTAGTGGCCAATTGCACCACTTTAACACCGTTAAACTAGAGGCCCTGGTCTTTACTCCAGAGATACGGAGGAATGTTGGAGTGGGTGTCATGTTGAGGCAATTTGTGTGGACTGCAGACACACACGATAGTCCATGGACCCGAGGGGGACAATGCAGTTCACAGTTACCATGACGATTAACACTTAGGGTCAACTCAGGTCAGCTGGAAGAGTAGGAGGAGAAAGATAGGAGGGAGACACAGAATTGAAGATGATAGGGTTAATTTAATTGGTGAATTTTAAGGAGAGGAAGTAAGGAAAGCATAAGAAAAGGAAAGAGGGTGGGGAAAGAGTAAGATGGATGGAGTAAATGGGGAAATGGGGCAGAGAAAGAGGCCATGTAATGGTAAGGAGAAAAGCGAAGGGTGAGGAAGGGAGATTTGAGTGGAGATGAAAAGAAGAGACAAGGGAAAGAAATAGGGGGTTCATAGAAAAAAGACAAGAATGAAAAGATAGAGGAAAAAGTGAATGAGGGGGTGAAGAATACAGAACAGTGTTTAGCTAAGTTGAAATGCTTAGCTAAAGAAACTGCAATACAGCAAGCTGTACAAGGTTATTTATTAAAGTTATTAGAGTGATTTCTGTGGTTTCATCAAACTTTGGACAAATGTGTCAGTTATCACAAATAAATGGTATAAATTAAGACAATTAAACTGTTGGTCTCAATGACTTTTTGTGAAGTATTATTTCAGGAATAATGAAAAATTGTATTTTAATATATGGAACTATTGATGATTATGGTGATTTTTTTTTTAGTCAATATGTGCTTGTAATCATGAATAGAAAAATGTGGACCAGGTTATAGATTGATGAATTTATCATGTGTACATATGGAAATTATTATATCCGCCTTGACTTGGTAGCAACGTTATATCTATCTTCTTTTTAACATGTAAGTTCACCCCTTCTCTCCTCTCCTCTCTTTTTTCTCCCTCCTTCTGTTCCTTCCCTCCTCCTTCCCTCTCCCTTCTATTGATGATACATCACTTCCTTGTTTTTGACCAGTAGGCTTGCACATTGATAGAGAACCATCCTCTCTCTCAACTCATTAGTGTAACACAATATACTGTTGGTCTGTAAACTACTGCTGACAATGACTCTGATGAAGACCTATGTGGGTCGCAACACATTGGTCATTTTAAAATAAACACATTTCAATTTTTGCACAAACCCTACAGTGTGCCATGGATTGTTTTGAAGGAGACTTGCATTTTACATTTTTGACTGAGACTATATTCCACCCATGCAATGAGCCCTTCACAAGATGTAAATTGTTATGTTGTGAGTTATAAGGTTGGACGCTCCTGTGTGATCATATATGAAATCCTCAGTAGGCAAAAGTTTCATAAACTTTTTTAACCTATCACCCAAATTTGGATAATTGGGACTCAGGCATTTGTTTTACTTAGAAGACACCGTAGACCTTCATCAGTCTGCTAATCTTTAAGTGAGCATGATGGATAGACAGACTGAGAGACACATGCAGTGACGTTTTATAAGAAAAAAAAATCTGTTTGCACTGTGATTCAACTATGTCTAACTTTAATAAATGTCAGATGCCTTCATACACTCAATTAAACATAGAGATGGTTGACCACCATAAAGTGTTGGGCCACCATAATCCTCTAGAACAGCTTCAGTGCTCCTTGGTATAGATTATCCAAGTCTCTGAACTCTACTGGATGGATAAACACCATTCTTCCAAAATATATTCCTTCATTAGGTGTTTTGATGATGATGGTAGATGATGGTTAAAGCAAATTTTCATCTGCAGTTCCTTGGCAGGTCACAATTTAAACACACACACTGTTACGGAGCAGCACTAAACAAACTAGACAAGTAAGACAGGGCACATAATAAAAAACTGCACACTACATCACTCACATCATGTCAGCAACCAGTGGCAACCTGCTGCTGATTTGCTGCTGTACTATTGCAGCGCATTTAAAAATCACTACATAGGAAGCAAATCTTTTTGCAGTCTCATTTGCCTCTTTTGGTTTAAACTAATAAAGACTGAAAAAGTTTTCATAGTGCGTTTTAAGCATGCATCCGTATCCCACTTCAGTTCCTTGTCCAACCACAGTGCAGTGTGATTTCTATAACTGTACTTGTCAGTTTGTATTCACGGTGCGGACATTCAAGGGACAAAAAAAGATCTTTCCACTCTGTTTTCCAATTTTGCTCTTGCTCTCTCACTCATACAATCACTGCTCTCTTTCTTGCTGTCTTTCTCTCTGAGTGCTTGTCTTCTCTCCTCTTTCATCTGCATTGCCCTGTCTGCCCTTAGCAGCAAACCTCTGCTTATTAGAGAAAGAGAGAGAAACAGAGACTGATGGAGAGCGATGACAAAAAGATAGAGAGGGGGAGAACAGAGAGAAATAGAAAGCAAATTTTGCTTGTCAGGATTTCTGTGTGTGCGTGTGTGTGTGTGTGTGTGCGTGTGCGTGTGCATGTGTGTGTATGTGTGTGTCTGAGAGTGAGAGGAGGAGAGAGAGATTTTTGCTTATCGGACAGGAAGTGGATCTCTTACAATAGCATTCTGACGTTTCCTCTTCTCTAATGTGGAAAACTGTTAAGATTCCTATTCCAGATACCACACACACACACACACACACACACACACACACACACGCGTCACAGCGGTGCAGATAAGATGCAGCTGCTGTGCTGGAGACAGAATCACTGAGTCAGCCATATGTATTCACAGACTTAAGACAATCACTAATTCACACTACCACAAAAGCACACACACAGACACAAACACACACAATCGAACATGAGGCTTACATACATCACATACAGTTTTATATTTGGTATTCAGCTGACGCTCCTAATACAGTCATAGGGAGAGAGAGGGAATAAACAGACAGGTAGAGAGAAAGACATTGGGTCGGTAGAGATGGTAGAAATGATGATGAGACAGAGAAATAAAGAGGGAAATAGAGTCAGAACAGGGAAGAGGAAGCTAAAGAAAGAGAAAATGGATTGGAAGAGGCACTGAGGGAAGAAGTCAAACAGAGATGTAAGAAAAAGATTGGATTACCATGACTGTCCATCTGTATAACTTCCATAGACAAAGCAATAAATGTAAAGAAACTGACATAATTCAATAGTGATTAAAGATGCATCTACTTGTTATGAACTTTAGCATGTAAGGTCCTCAGTCTATCTATACAGCAGAAAAGTCCTCTGACATGCAGGAAGTGATGCATGATGTGTTAAATGTGCGATGTGTAATAAATAGGAGAGATCAGAAGCATGCATGGCCAACAATAGCCAGAGTAGCTACCTAGACATATAAGGAGAAGATTTTGCACTGCAATCATTGAAGCTTTTATCACCTCAAGCAATATGATTGTCGGGCCTTGCATGCTAATTAGGGCTGTCACTTTTAAAAACAATAAAGTTTGAAGGAATGTGAACTAAACTAAAACTCAACGTGCGTTCTAGGATTGAGGTCATTCTATTCATTTGCGTTGCCTCAGCTGCCTCATTTGAGTGACAAGCTGACAGGTGACTTCAGATTGGTTGTCGAGGTAATGTTACTGCAAACATCCACACTTTTATCGATTTTTTTTCCATCTGTGGTCCAAAATGCCTCCATACTTTACTTCTTAGTTGGTTTTGGTGTCATGATGTCATGATGATCTGTTCAGTGTGGTTTGGTAGTTTCCCTTATTTTGAATCAACAAAGTGGGAACGCTGTCACAGTTTACTGATAGAGCAACTGGGCATTCAGACTACTTTATTTATCCCAGAAGGGCAATTCGGTTTCACAGTCTACCCGGGCAGGCACTTGATCGGACTGACAGTGCATTTTATGGACGCCACCAGTGGAGTACAAGGCACAGACCGCTGCACTTATATACTGTAAGATTTTGTAGGATTATTACAGATTGAATATTTAATTGTTTCCCATGTTTGAATGGTAAAGAGCGACAGCCCCAGTGCACAGAGATTTATGCATCCTGAGGATATGTTGTTTCAGGCCCCTCATTCCACATAATTTAATTAGAAATCAATAAAATTAGATGGACTGACTGAGTGACTTGATAGATTTGACACACATTTTAAATAACAGGCTTAAAAATCAGCAACTCAGCATTCACCCAAACTGGAAGTCAAATAAATTACACAATACACTGACACAAAAGAATTCTTTCAGGCTTCTGTATAATGGGACTAATAAAAAATAATATTTTTAACGATTGTCAGAAAGTGAGACATCTGGATGGTGTAACGGAGAGATAGGGTATGATGCAAGAGTGAAGTTGTGTCAGAGAAAAGGAGGAAAGGTGAGACAGAGAGGTTGACAGCCTGACAGTCAGACACAGGGAGAATACCCAGGAAAGTCTTTCTCTGACTCATATTTTTCCATCTCGGTAAACCAGTGATCCCTCTCTAGTCCAGAGCTGTTCAAATGTTTACGTAGTGTCTTTGTGTGTATGAGAGAGAGAACAGAGAGAATGGAGTGGAAATGAAGATGGTTAGAAGGGTAGGAGACAGTGTGCCTGTCAGTGACCCAGCTAAGTGTGGGGTCATTCAGTGTACAAGTGGAATCTTCCCAAATGCTTGAAAAGGCTGTCTAATGGCAGAGCAGGTGCTCCATGGTGTTGGACTGATTGTAATGGGAAGATTGAATTTTGTGTGTGAGTGAGTGTGTGTGTGTGTTTGTAAAGAAGCTGGGTGCAGAAGGCATCTTGAGCGAGGGTGGACATT